>NW_022436997.1:14321671-14419533 GCF_009761245.1 Sapajus apella
AGGCATCAGTGTGCACTTGACCTCAAGCTTACATGCATGTATATACATACCCAGGCACATTTTTCAAGTTTTTAAAAAATTTTTTAAAAAGGCATGCCTCCTTCGAACCAGTATCCTTTTCTAACAACTGCCTCACTCCTTCCTTTCCAGACAATTCCTGAGAAGGGTGGTCTGCCCTCACCAACACCACTCTTACCTCCCATCTAGCCTTGACTCACTGTAGTCCGGCTCTGCCCCCTCACTTGACTCGTGCTTCATTTGCTAAGATCACCAGTGACCTG
Source organism: Sapajus apella (assembly GCF_009761245.1). Classification (NCBI taxonomy): domain Eukaryota; kingdom Metazoa; phylum Chordata; class Mammalia; order Primates; family Cebidae; genus Sapajus; species Sapajus apella. Next base: position 14,321,953 of record NW_022436997.1, read on the forward strand.
CTGACTGTCACATAAGGGGAACCTCTTCCAGCCTCTTTCCTGACTTCCTGACATCTCTCCATCTTTGTACTGTTGTTCCCCTGTAGCCCTCCCTCCCTTGGCTTCCTTGATACCATTCAGGCCTGATTCTGCTAAGAGCATTAAAGTGCAATTCCCTGTTTTCCCCCTCCTCTGTCTCCTCTTCTGCCCGTCCCTTCGGAGTTCAACATTCTTCGCTTCTCCTCTGGGATCTCAGTGCCGCCATAACTTCAGAGTCTGTCATTAGAACCCTGAGCTCAAAGATAGTATTTTCAAAACTGACCACCTCTATTTCTCCCAAGCCCTGCTCTAAATTTCCGACAAATGGCACCAGTGTTTTGTTTCATTATCTGAGCCCATAGACCAGATCATCATTCTGGTTCTTCTTTCGTGCCATGTTATTTCATGCTCTACCTTTTTTACACTCACAATCCCCCCTAAGACTTTCTCAATAAAATTAGCTATGAATTTGTTCTTCTCCTGCCACCTTGAGTAAATTCATGGTGCTCCCATGAACCTTGCACATACTTCTATTATTACACTTACCAGATTGTATCTTAATTATGTGTTTGTTTCGCTCCCTCATAAGTAATTCCATGAGTTACTCATTGTTGTATACTCAACACTAACTCAATGAGCACACAATAGGCATTCAACATGTTTGAACAAATAGCAAAGTGGAATTAATAGAGGCTGTAGGAAGAGAAAGTGATAGCCATGTTCTTCAGACTTTTAGGGATGATGGAAGTAGATGCCTGTGATCCCAGCTATTGACCCCCAGGAGAGACACCTTTTGCAGCTTGCTTTAAGCCCCCACTACTAGATTATTTCAGTCGCCTGAATATGCCTCTCTAGGAATATGCCCCATAGACTTAAGAGGGTGAAGTTGGAGAAAGAACAGAGCTCACCATTTCTACCTTTTAATTAATGAGCTTTCTGTTTAGCTCTGTATTAGCTATCTACAATGTGAATACCGAGGAGACTTGTATCAACACCAGAGTAGTGATGTCTCATGTTTGGTGAGAAGTGAAACACTGACTATTTTAGAAAACAGACAGACTTACTCTGAAGGAGCAAGAGGAGAGAAGTACGCTAGCAGTGGAACCGCTGGGAAGAAAAGCTTTAGGCCAGGAGATTGTTCAGGAAGCGAGGCTTTGGGTACAATGGGAGCTGACCCTCTATGCTGCCACCTGAATCCGCACTGTGCTCATTGAGCCTGTCATCAATAGGACTTTGGTTCCAGGAGCTTCTCTGCGAATACTCACGGTACTCATAACCAAAACTTAACTACACACAGGCAGAGGTCACCGTCATTAGTAACACTCACCTCAAAACAGAATAGCAGCTCTTCACTGAGCACGAGGGTTGGAGGTGCATTCCTGATAATACAGGGGCCCATCTCTCCTTGTGTTGCCGGTAGAAGTCATCCAGTCATAAACATTGCATTGGAAATAAATGGGAATACTTTAGTTCATTAGCTGCAATATAGTCCTTTAGATCTTCATTTTAGAAGAGTAATTACTCCGGGGTGTGCTAGATTAAAGCCACAGCATTTCCTAGTTCAGGAATACTGTCATTGTCATTTTCACCATGACACTGTGTTGGTGGTAGAGTTGGTGGTAGTCATATGTGCCAGGTCTGCTGGTGCCTTTTTTCCCCTAGCTTGACTCAGTGTCACCAAAAAAACATAACATCTAGCCCAAATGACTTGTCAATAATAATTTCCACACAAACATATAAAAGGTATTCCATGGTATATATATATATATATATATTTTTAAGTGCCTTTTTTTGTATTTTCTTGTGATATTTCTTAACATCTACCAGGCAATGGTGACATGCTCATGCCAGAACAACAAATCCCCAAACTCTGCTATCCCCAGGATGGAAATAACAAGGATGGCAGTCCCTACATTTTAGCTCTCGGGCTCATTATAGATGGAGAGTAAGTAAATATGAACAGTGTGTGGCACACAGTGTGTAATGTTTGGGGCTGGCCCACAGGAACTGGCATTTGAGTGTGGTGGGCAGTAAAAACCAAACCAGAGAAAGGGGCAAGAAAATACAGGCTGTGCTGAGGGGACATGAGTCCACCACTTTGCATGGTCCTATGTGCCTGTATAGACCAGGAGCAGTGGGAGAAATTGCTAGAAAGACAGGTGGGAGCCTGGCTGCACAGAGCCTTGGGTGGCAGGCAGGGAGGCCAGCCTTCATCCAGGAATCAGAGGGAGCTGCCGGAGACAGCCAGTAACACGATGAGAGCCACATGCTGAGGCTTCTAGAAGGAATGTGCTGAAAATGTTCCACTTAAAAGCTAAATTGAATATGAAGGAAAACTGGAAATAGGGTGACTGACCATCCAGTCATATAAATTGCCTTTTATTGACAGATAAAATTCATCTAAAGCACAACTACCTTCCTCCTGAATATAAATATCCCACATGAATCAAATCAAGAGGCAAAGAGTAATAGAATTGCTACTGTTCTGAGAGACAGGAAGTAAGGTAGCACAATAAACCCTCACTCTTTGTCACTTCTGAATCCTAAAATGCATACATCCCACCACAGCATGTAATTCTTACCTTAAGATGCAGAGAAACAGGCCGTCATTGGAGCAGCCACCCATGCAGCAGCAAGTTGCGAGTCATAATGCCACTTGGAGATGTGTCTGTGGAGTCCTCAGCTGTGCCCACCTGCTGCGGGCCACCCATCACCTGCTTGGTGTAGCGCAAGCCACTCACTCTGTGCCTCAACTAAATGACGCCCAAAATTCTTGTCATGGAGTCCCTTTAAAGTCATCCTTTAAAACAACAACAAAACACCTTTCTCTAAAGTGAGTTTCAAGTAAGCCTAATTCTTTTGCTTTGACCTCACATGACACCCAGACTGCCCTCCCATCACAACGGATAAAAATCCCTGGCCTCATATTCTTGTTTGACTGACATCCCATCTCCTAAGAGTAAGAATCAGGTATGTCTGTGTCTGTCTCTCTCTCTCTTACACTCTCTCTCTCTCTCTCTCTGTCACACACACACACACACACACATTAGTTTTTTAACTCCTTTTAAGAGTCATGCGGCCACCCAAAAGCTTTCTGTGTCTCAAATTCTGTCTGGAGCATCAACTGTAAACACTCCCAGTTGGCCCTGACTGCCTCCTCACCAGGCCGTGTAGCTTAGAAATGCTTCTTTTCACTACCACTGTCTCCTCACCATTGTGGGAAACTTACTGGAAAGCCCTCAGGAGTTCCTAGTTATGAAGGTGGCAGAACCAGCTCTAAGTGACCTTGGGTACTTAGGGTTGGTTATAAGAACAGGAAGAGGGGAGTTACTTTAGGTCAAATTCAACTGCAAGTGGCTTTTCTGAGTTTATAGACCTAAGTCAGCCAACTATTGTAAATTAAAATACATATTGTAATTGACATCTGAGCATATTATAATTGACATCCCAGGTAAGTGGTCCCTAATGAAATGTTATATTTAATGGCTAATTCCAAAATTTTGAAAATGCTAAATTGAATCCAGCATTAACCATGTTTTCTTCATGTTCCACTCTAAGCCAATATTGGGAAATGACTATTTTAAAATTAAAAAGTTAACTGACAGAGTCCTTATCATCTCACATTTTCCATTAGAACCAAGCACATCTATAATAAAGTGACACCCATCCACCCTAAATTCTGTGGATATTCCCTAAGAAAGAAAAGAAACACATGGCTACTGTGCAGTTCACTAACAAGACGGAAGGAAGATGAACCAGAGCCAGAAAGCGGGTGGCCCAGCCTGAGCTTCGGTAACCTGCTTGGTTCTCAGCCTCTTAAGAAAAGACCCAGCCGGACACAGTGGCCCACACCTCTAATCCCAGCACTTTGGGAGGCCAGGGCAGGTTGATCACCTGAGGTCAGGAATTCGAGACCAGCCTGGCCAGCATGGTGAAACCCTTTCTCTACTAAAACTACAAAATTAGCCAGGTGTGGTGGCACATGCCTGTGCTCCCAGCTACTTGGGAGGCTGAGGCAGGGGAATTGCTTGAACCTGGGAGGTGGAGGTTGCAATGACCCGAGATCACGCCATTGCACTCCAGCCTGGGCAACAAGAGTGAAACTCTGTCTCAAAAAAAGAAGACCCCAGAATAGGGCAAGAGTCTTTCCTGGGCCAGCCCAACTAAGCATTCCTGTCACGTCATTATCCAAACCTCGTTTCCTCCTGGGTGTCCTTTCTGCAGTCATCCACCACCTTTTTAAAAACTTACAAGTGGAAAGCCTGCATCTATTGGGGAAGAAATCTGCTGTTCCAAATATTTTATTTTAATCTAAAGAGCTTCTCCAGATGAAACCATCCTTCTCACCAACCCAGTGGATCCCAGTAACCAGGGCTGTGGGTCCTGCAGGTAGGAACAGTGATCCCAAGTCCCAGGAAGAAATGCAGGTGATAAGACTTTTAAAATTGCTTCCGTTGCATTTAGAATTGGGTTTACTGGGCTACCCATAGCTATGGGTCTTTTCTTAATGGCTGCTTTCCTCTGGCAAGTGAATCAGGCCTGGGATGTCAGGTAGAGGTCCCGGGTACAGTGCAGATACTAGGAGATGCAGTGTGATAACATGAACCCATTTCATTCAGCTTAAGCAAACTCACTACCAAAGCTCATAGGAGCTTGCCGTTTTCATTGTCTTATCCCAGAGTTGCTTGGCCAGAAAGGAATTGAAAGTGAAAGTGAAAGATTTGGTGAGAACATGGCTTAAAAGTAGACTGGGAGGGCATTTCAAAGCACAGTGTTTTTGGCAGAGTCAGAATAGGCTCTATTAATATTTTTACCTCTGTAACTTAGGGTAGACTAGCAGAGCCAGGTATAAACTGCCCCCTGCTGCCTGACATAGAGAAGTACATGAAAAATGTTTTCCTCATGAGTAATTATAGTCTGAAATGCCTGTAAGGAATGGAAAGCAAATTAAGGGAATGGCAGGCGGTCTCAGAGAAGCTGTGGACATCACGGGTCAGCTAGATCCTCTCCAGTGTGAAGATGAAGGAAAGGTGAGAGAGCTGGAAACAGCACTTATAAAAAGTAGTCTTTGGATTTAGAGAGCCTCTTACTACTCCTTCTGCAGCCTTGCTTGTCAGAGTGTGGACTATGGTCCAGTAACATCAGTATAACCTAGGAGCTTCTTAGAAATGCAGATTCACAGGCCCCACCCTGGATCAATGGAATCAAAGTCTGCATTTTAAACAATATCCCCAGGTGATAACACATGTTACATTTAAGAAGCCCTTGCTGGTTGCGATGTCTTATGCCTGTAATCCCAGTACTTTGGGAGGCCCAGGCAAGTGGATCACTTGAGGTCAGATGTTCAAGATCAGCCTGGCCAACAGGGTGAAACCCTGTCTCTACTAAAAATATAAAAATTAGCTGAGCATGGTGGCAGGCACCTGTAATCCCAGCTACTCAGGAGGCTGAGGCAGGAGAATCGCTTGAACCCGGGAAGCAGAGGTTGCAGTGAGCTGAGATTGTGCCACTGCATCCCAGCCTGGGCGACGGAGTGAGACACAGTCTTGAAAAAAAAAAAAAAAAGAAGAAGAAGCCCTGACCAGGCACAGTGGCTCATGCCTGTAATCCTGACGCTTTGGGAAGCAGCCTAAGCAACATGGTGAAACTTCATCTCTACTAAAAATACAAAAAATTAGGTATACTGGTGCACACCTGTGGTCCCAGCTGCTCGGGAGGCTGAGGCAGGAGGATCACCTGAGCCCAGGAAGCAAACAGTACAGTGAGCTGAGCCAAGATTGTGCCACTGCACTCCAACCTGGGTGACAAAGTAAAACTCCATCTCAAAAAAAAAAAAGCCCTGAACATGACTTCAGAAGGAGCTTTAGCCCTGGACCAGCTCCAGGGTTCGCTGAGGTTTGGATCAAATTGAATTCAGCCAATAGAAGAGATGAAGCCTCAAATTAAGATTGTGAATGCCTTATGTTCTTATTTTCTAAATACTTCTTTTTTATCCATCCTCATAGTAGCTCTTTAACCACAGATACTTTAACTTGCTGTATTTTATATTACTTGCTATATTTCAGCAGCATCCAGCACTTGCCAAGCAGTTTCTTTCAAAAATCATTCTGTTCCAGCAAGTGGGTGACAGGCTCCTGATTTGCTCTCTGGCAGCCTCTGTGCTTCCCATTATTCTTGTTTACTTCAATCTTCTCTCTGCCATGCTTCCACCCTGCTGTTACTGTTTAAGAGTAGCAACTTGAGCAAGTCTGCAGGATCGAGCTGGCCCCCAGTTGCATTGTCAGTCTGTTGCTAACCTGGAGTGTTCTTTTCTGCGCCAGGTCAGAGAAGAATGCCGGCTCCTGAACGCCCCACCTGTTCCGCCCCGAAGTGCAAAGCCTTTGTCCACCAGTCCCTCCATCCCACCTCGCACAGTCAAGCCAGCGCGGCAACAGACTCGCTCTCCCAGCCCCACCTTGTCCTACTATTCTTCAGGGCTGCACAGCATGTAAGTCTTCTTGCCAGGTCCCACTGCACCCTTATCTTCTCATCTGCCAGTTCATGGGTCCTTGAGAGCACTTTCAGGGTAGCTATAACTGAGACAGGGTGGTGGGAGAGGAAATGGCTTTTTAATTTGTTAAATAATTGTACTGGGTGAGCATGATCGGGCCTCTGTTGGTTTTGAGCTAGGATTGAAGAGCAAATGTCTTGGGAAGAAAAGATGTCACATGAATCAGAGAAATTCAGAGGTAAAGGCCAACTAGATTGTCCCTGAAACAACCTGAGCGCTGCCATCAGTTCTCACAAATCAACATCTAGTTCTTTCTGCTTTGACTTTGACACAAGCAGACAGCACGTTTGACCAAGACCTAAAATGGAAAGGGTCCCCTTGGCTATCTACTCTGAATTTCCATCCAGACAGGAGTCCCCTTTTGACCATCACTGTTGGGTGGTCATTTTCTCCTGTCCCGATACTTCCAGTGCTCTAAGCTCCTTCTTCTGCAATACGGCTCATTCCATTGTTGGCAACTACCAATTCTTCTTTTAAAAATAAAACCTTTATTATATTGAGTTGAAATCTATCTCTATGTAACTTTCAATCATTTCTTACATCTAAAGAAACAAAAATAGGTCCATCCCATATCTCTTTGTCGACTCATGAAAGTTCCGAGTCGGCTTTGATATGTCTTCTCTTCTCTGAAAGAAACATCCTCGCCTCCCTCTGCTGTTCCCCCGACATCACTGTCAGATCCCTCACCGGCCTGCTCACCCGCCTTTGAGCACACTCTAGTTTCATGTTGCTCTTAAAACGTAGCCCCCCAGAGCTGAATCCACCGCTACACATGTGCTCATTACAGTTTAAAGTAGCTCTCTTTGGAGGTATTTTTTCCCTGGACATTTAAATCCTTGTGCTAATGTTACTTGATTGTTCAGAAACAATCTAAGGCAAGGATAAGCATTTTGTTGGATGCATTTCCTCCTACCTCAGACTTTTGGATGGAAATCGAGTCACGGGTGGTGTGATGCCATCATGTCACTGTAACACAAGCATGACAAGCGTGCGGACCCATTTACTATTCTCTTACTCTACCCTTGCTCGCTGCAGACATCATTCATCAATTATGGCACCTGTTGGTGCAAAGCCCACACATGACTTAAGAATTTCCCTCATCATAAAGATTCAGGCACCTATTAACAATGATTTCCTTACTAGCTGAAATATTTATTCTATCTCCACTGTAGCATGTTAAATCATTATGTACATATCCACAATTACCAATGTATTTTATTAAAGGTCCTTTTTTAAAAAACCTCAGTGAAGTTAGAAGGTACTTTATTGAATTCATGTTAAGAAATGCTGTTTTTTTTTTTTTCTGACTGCACTTTTCTACTCAGCAGTAACATCTATAAATAATGAAAGCCTTGGGATTTGGCTTTTTTCTTTTAAAGATTTCTCTTTCTGTGTTTTACTTTTAAGCAGCGTCACTAAAACTGACACAAGTCCTTGTGAAAGCGCTCCTGTTTCCTGCTATCCATGTAACCGAGTGAAAACTGATTCTGTGGACCTGAAATCCCCGTTTGGAAGTCCTTCTGCTGAAGCTGTGTCCTCTCGGCTCTCATGGCCTAACCATTATTCAGGAGCCTCAGAGAGCCAGACCAGGAGCGACTTCCTGCTGGATCCAAGCAGGAGTTACAGTTATCCCAGACAAAAGACGCCAGGCACACCAAAGAGAAACTGCCCAGCACCTTTTGATTTTGATGGCTGTGAGCTCTTGGCCAGCCCCCCTAGCTCAGCCACTGTAGACTTCAGTAGCAGCGTCTCTGGTTGTCCCAAGTCAGCCAGCTACTCTCTGGAGAGCACAGACATGAAAACTCTTGCAGCTGGTGTGACAAAGCAGAGTACTTCATGCCCTGCCTTACCACCCAGGGCCCCAAAACTAGTGGAAGAGAAGGCTGCCTCCGAAATATCTCCTTTGCCTCTGAAAATTGATGGTGCTGAGGAAGACCCCAAGTCTGGGTCACCAGATCTCTCTGAGAACCAGTATTTTGTTAAAAAGGGCATGCCGGACACCTTCTCTGCCTCCTACCCTTTCTCATCTCCGCTCCACCTCCAGCTGGCCCCCCGATCCTGTGGCGATGGTTCCCCATGGCAGCCACCTGCTGACCTATCAGGACTCTCCATAGAGGAAGTATCCAAGTCACTACGGTTCATTGGTTTGTCCGAAGATGTCATATCATTCTTTGTTACCGAAAAGATTGATGGGAACCTGCTTGTTCAGCTAACAGAAGAAATCCTCTCAGAGGATTTCAAACTGAGCAAACTTCAGGTGAAGAAGATAATGCAATTCATTAATGGCTGGAGGCCCAAAATATAGCCAAATAACTCCAGCCAGCATGGAACAAAACTGATCAATGCGTGTGCTAGAAGGGGTGGGCTGGGACACAATTTCATGTTTTTGCACTAAAAACCTTCTCTGTAAATAGGGATAAGAGAAACTCTTACTATGCAGATTATGTTTTTGAATGGTGAACAGGCTATTTTGTACATCAATAAAAATGCTGTACAGAACACTTGGAGGTGTGCCTTGTACGTCACTCAACAAACACTCAGCAGCTGCTAAAAGGAAAAAAGGCATATGCAGAGAAATCATTCTTACCCAAGTAGGTTTATGCGAGAAGGTATGATATTTATTACAAAATAGCCAAAGCTGAAAGACATAAAAATCTTAAAACAAAAAAAAAAAGCTTTTGAACAACAATTCCCTTCTTTCAGGAGGGTTGACTTTAGACGATTAACTATGTTCTGTGCTCTGTCATTCGGATTGCTTCATGCTAATTGTTTTACTCTTGTGCCTGAAAATGTTAATGATATGAATTGACACTTTAATGTTATATGCTTGGTGGGGATCTTTTTATCACAAGGCATTTTCCAAAAGTCATGTGTTGATAAAGGGATATATGTTGTCCTTAGAAATCACACAAATCATGACCACAATAATTTATCTGTAACTGCTGCTAATTTTATTGAGCAGAGAAAAAAGAATATACATATATAAATGTGTATAGTTGTATACACAACACACCCATATATGTTTTAAACATAATTTTGATTATGATATTTAGATAACATCTGTTCACTTTTAAATAATACGTTGAGGTTTTGGGACTGTTAACTACATTGATTCTCTTAGGAATAGTGGACGGAATGACTCCAAAGATTCTCAGAACCCTGTCACTTGAAGCTCAGTCTTATTTGGGTTCACTGAAAACTTAGAACAAATCAGTAAAGAGTCCTGTATTGAAGAATTCAGTTTGAGTTTAAGCCCACTGCAAGGCTGGTTTTTGCATGTAATACTCCCATGACATCTGGGGAAATGACAGTTTCTGTTGAATTCTAATTCTCGGGTTTGAGGGTCTCTTTCCCCTGGTGTCTGATGGCGAGAAGTCTGAAGAACATTTGTCAGAGCACATTAGGTTTCTCAACCTGCTTCATGCTTTACGAGAGCTCAGAAATCAGACACACCAGGCTTTATTGTGTATGCTACATATGTTGAGTATTTTTTAAATACCAATAAGAGGACTTGTTTATTTCATCAACCACTTCTTCCCTCTCTTTCAAAGAAAATACATTTTTACCATACTTTTATTCCAAGAATTCCAGGACATTAGTCTGAGAATTTTTGCTAAATATGATTAAATATTCCAAAATATAATGGCGTCATCATTATTCTTGACATTTTTAGAGAATATATCGTAGGACTGTGTTCTTGGAGCAAGGTATCATCTACTCTCCCACACCCCAGAGTCTGGCCCCAGATTCCAGGTGTGTGAATGGCAAATGACTGAGGTGCACACAGTGCCCTCTGGAATAGGGGGTCAGCCAGCGAGGCGTCAGCATGACTTGCAGGATGGGCCTATATGTTACCATCTCCTATTCCTGCTACCAAAATGAAAAAAAAAAAAAATTGAAAGACAAGACCCACCACTCTAGTTTTATAGACCTGTGAAACGTATCTTTATTTCTTTATTAAAAATATCTTGGAAAGATATTTTTAATCCATATCATGGTTTGGAGTTGAGGTGAATTGATAACCTATTCTAATTTTCCATCTTAGATCTCCTTTATCAAAAGAAAGAGCATTTTTTTCTCCTATCAATGTAAATCTCCCAAAATGTAAATACTGTAGGTAAAAAGAGTACCCTGTAAACTTCTCATACTGGAGCACCTCATCAAAAGTCACTGACAAGCCGATGAGGAACTGTCTGGTACCGCACTCATAGGACATGAGACCCATGAGACTTTCGTGTTCTGAGAGCATCCTTCTGTGTGAGGAGGACTGCCTCCCTTAGTAAAGTAAACCTCTCAGAACTTCTTTTTAAAATAAAAACATACAAGACGCAGTTGCAAAGCTGCAAGCATTCCTTGACAAACCTAGCTGAATCCATCCATTTTAAAACACTTAACACTCATACACAATTCTCAAATTCAGGAAGAAGGAACAGGGTTGGCTTGGGTTTACTATAAAGGTTGCCCACGTAAACAACTGACTCCTTATGGCGTTTTTTTTTCTTTTGTAAAAACTTTACACAAAATAGGGTTTTAAATACTTTTTGTTTTGAACTTGGCATATTTTTGTCAAATTTATATTGATTGGCAGTGTGGAGACTCCTTGAAAGCAAGGACTGTGGCCTTTGATTCACTTAGCATGAAACATTCTAATATCACTCTACACTGTTGAATAAAAGACACAGCCCCTGCCCTCTTAGAGATCATATTGTTTATATTTGAAATCTCAGTTGCTAAGACTATGTATTTGGGGGCAAGAAAGACATGAACTCTCTGGGCAGCTGGGTATATGGAGAGTTATGTGTGTCCTGTCTTTAAAATGTTAACCTCCAGTAAGAGGTACAAAAGTAACACCCCAAGATCACTAAAACTTGGAACGTGTGGGACACAAAGTATCTCTCTCACTGCCTAGTGGTGGTGGTGGTGTTTTACTGACTTGGAATTCTTTTAATTGTAATAAATGTCTTCTGTCATCTTTAAAAGCCACAAATAAATGCAATTGCCATTCCTAAGCTGAGTACCTGTCTGTGAAGGACCTTGGCACTCTGACTAGATAAAGCATTCATAGCTCCAAGAGAATCATAACAAGATATGCAAGCAGGGGTAATAAGGAGGCAGCCCTTCCATTTCGAGAGCTGCGATTCTACAGTGAAAAGCAATGCCCAGAGATCCACACACAGAACTTTCTAACCAACCAAGTCAAGACTTACCATCTTATCTCCTCTGGCAGTTCCCCTATAATCAAACAAGAGGAAGTGTCTGTCTAAACAAGACCCTTTTGGGTCCTTAGATTCATGGCGAAAATCATCGTGGCCCCCATCAGAAAAGAAAATCAGCAATAAACCAAGCCAAGCAGCTAAAATGTATAATGTGGACCTAATTGATGTTGGGAGGCAGAATTCAAACACTCACATATTAATCTTGCAAGTTTTCTCTTCTTTAAGTTGAGCTGCTAAACCTTATAAACTGTGAAATTTACTTACATTCTTTCAACCAACATATATCACTCCAGTTTATGAAGTTGCAGCGAACTGCCCATTCAGCTACATTGCAGTGTTTATTCTTGCCTCGTGTCAAAATTCAACAATCTTATGGGAAATATTATGACAGTCCATTCCAACTGTTTTCAGACACATGCAAAAACAGCCTCTGCTCACATTCCACAGCCACCTGCATGTTATCCATATAGCTCCCTGAGAAGTCGAGGGGTGGGGGGTGGGGTATGGAAGGATAGAGGGTCCTTCATTTTCTAAATACTTTGTATAAATCACTATTCGTCGTGCCTAGCAAATATAAAATTAACATTTTGAATAATAAACGGGAAAACAGTCCTCCAAAGAACCTAGTGAACTGTTAAAAGGAAATTTTAGTTTCAGTCTACCAGGAAAGTTAAATGTGTTGTTGGACATAGGGGGCTTTCAGAAACATGCCTCTTATATCAATTTCCACCATCTTTCAAGTTACCTAAAGGCATCAGGCTGCTTGAGCAAGAAGAATAAAAGGCCTAGAGTGCAAATTACGGGAAGTAGAGCTTTTAGATTGTGGGATTTTAATATGGGATTCTCATGGTCACATCATGTTAAATCACATTGTTTAGTCTTCAAAACTTAGTGTTTTAAAATTTGTCTCATTGTGATAGCCAGGAACAAGGAATAAACATGATTTCAGTTTAAACTATATACAAATATCTTCTGTAATTTTGCTGCTCTAATTTTTAGGCTATAAATTTTGTAATAGAGCTTATCAGATTGCAAATTTCCTTTGTTTACAATCTCATATAGTAGGGCTCAGATAATTTCTTAGCTATAAACCTTCTCTCCCACTCATATTAAGTTTCATTTAAAATATTTAAGCTAAGCCTAAAAATTGAATTCAATTAAGAATTTCGAGAGTTTATCTTAAATGGAAATGGTGTATTCAAAGAATTTTGTAGTCATCTTTACAGTTTCTTTGCTTGGCAAATTTGGGTTGTTAGCTACCAGTTAACAGTTGCAGTACTTTCCAGAACATTATCTAATGGGCCCAGTGTGTACCTCAAGATAAACACAATATGTTATGTCTAAAAATTTCATTGTCTGTTGATTTAAATGGTTCTGAAATGTCTATAATAAAGAAATTTTCAAAGTTGTTTTTCTTGCAGTTGTTCGTCAGTGGTCAGACCTAGTGCATAGTTTTCTAAGGATTTGTTTCCCATCCTCATTAAGCAGTAGGGAATTTGGAGGGAGTCCCAATACTTGCAAGCCCATTCTGTATTAATAAGAGATGGAAGACTATGGTATTGTGCATGGTCAGAAGATGCAGGTACCCAGGTAACTTGATGGCATACAAAGAGGATCCAGCACCTGTGTGGTCAGGAGATAGAGCAAAAGATGAAATAGATGAAGTGGAAAGCTAAAAAAAAGAAAAAAAAACTGGTCCAAAGATAGTCGTCTCAATTGATTGTTCACAGTCAGTTACAGATCAACTCTTCATTCTACTCTTTTCCCCACTCTCACTACTGCACTTCACTAATCTTAAAAAATAAATAAATAAAAGCATGCCTTTGAATGGGGAAAAGAAAGAATACAAATTCATATCATTTGGCTTACATACAATTTAACTTATGTAACTAGCATAAATAGCAGAGATGACTGAGGTTACTAAAGAAAAGTTGAGCATTCAATATGCTGCAGGATCCACTGGGAAGTGTTATACAGAAGCTGGAGAATTGCAAGTGAAGTTTGATTAAGAGAACTTTAACTGTAATCAAAATAGCATGAAATAGTTTCCCAATATGTTATGCCCAAATCTTTGTTTTACTAGACTAAAAGCATTCCCAAATCATTTATTCCATCTTATACTTAAGCCTTCAACCCTCCTTTCCTGTTTCACAGGGATAAAACCTGTGACTAACCCCATACGTGGCCACTTTATTGGATGTCAAGAATGTGTGCTAGAAGAACCTGTAGGCTTGACTTAGGTTGGCTGAAACTTCCCGAGATTTATCTCAAGATTTTTAATATATTTCATCAAGTAATACACACTAGAACATTTGACTCTCAAAATTAGATTTTGCAAAGTAAATTTGAGTTTAGAAATAAGTTAGAATCAGGTGTCCTCCGATTCCTTATATATCTGAAGTTAGAAAAAGCCAAATCATTGAAAACAGTGCTGATTCAATTCTTATTACACTGAAATGAATAAAAGATGTGCTCAGCCCCTTCTTGCTTAGATGATTCATGCACATCCTTCAGGATTTACCAAGTCTCGTCTCCAAGCTGATTAAATTTCACTCCTTTGCACTGACATAGCTCTCTGTGCATATCTCTGTTCCCTGGAAACCTATAAGCTCCCTGATATCAAGGCTTATGTCTTCATTGTTGTATCATCAGAAGTAGGTACTATTTGAGGTTCTGTTGAATGACTGTGAAAGTCACATTCCTGATGGCGGCCAGTCTTTGTGCCATCAAGGTCAAGACTGCAGTCACGTGACAACATAACAAAGTAAGGTCAAATGAGTGATGTCAATGAAGTTTGTATCATAAAATATCTGAGTGCCTAAAAATGGACAAAATAAAAACTTGTCTAGAAATTCCAGGTTGAGTTTGTATCGCTTGCCAATGAATACATTTTTTTTAGTTTATTTAATTCAATGACTTCCATTTTTTAATGGCTTAAAAAAAAAGAAATAAAAAAAAAGGATGTGTTCCCATAGATTGACTCAAATACTATCTCTAAAAAACACATGCAATTGAAAAGTAATAGATATGGTTGAATAACCTAAGCTAAGAGCGATCTCAGGATCAGAGGCAGTGATGGGTTAAGATAAGAAACAGGCCAGGCATGTTGGCACATGCCTGTACTCCCAGCACTTTGGGAAGCCAAGGCGGGTGGATCACCTGAGGTCAGGAGTTCGAGACCAGCCTGACCAACACAGAGAAACCCTGTCTCTATTAAAAATACAAAATTAGTCGGGCATGGTAGCACATGCCTGTAATCCCAGTTACTCAGGAGTCTTGAGGTGTGGTTTCAATTCTCCTGAATCGCTTGAACCCAGGAGGCAGAGGTGCGGTTAGGCCAAGATTGAGCCATTTCACTCCAGCCTGGGCAACAAGAGCAAAACTCCGTCTCAAAAAAAAAAAAAAAAAAGTAAACAGATTCTATGTGCTCAGAAACACATGACCAGGAGACATGGTGCCAGGCATGGAAAATACCATCTGTAGGCAGATCATAGAAGTTTAGGGACAATGGGGACCTTGGAAATGATCTGATCCCTCCTCTTTATAGGAATGAAACCCATGGAGGATAAGTGACAGGCCCTGGACCTCATACGGGTCATGAAAGAACCAAGGCTAGGAATAAAATCTCCCGGTTCCCTGTTTTGTATTCCTTCCATTACAACACTGTTTCCCAGTTTCCTCAGCTTTTAACTTTCAAAAATAACTTGATTATGATTATTATTTTAGCGCATGGAATGCCCTACTCTGGTCCTCCAACTTCTCTAAGACCAAAAAACAGGACAGTTCTCAGCTGATACTCCTCAGTCAGTGTCTGTTGGAAATCAAAAGAAACCTATGTATGAAATAGTTCTGGGTACATCTTCTGCTCTTTGATAACACGGATCACTCAGTGGAGACAGTAAATAAGATGAATGGGACAGAAAATGTAAAAGATTCACAGACAGCACACAGACATTTCATCCTACTATATATATCCAGGCTAGCTGCTAGGAGGAGTTTACAAACGGTGGCATCTAGAAGAAAAGCAGCTCTGTAATACTAAATATGACCACAAGGTGTGGAGCTTTTCCACCCAGCCAATGACTACCCAAGGATTACTCCAGCCAGTTCATAATGGAGTACAGTGGAGAGTCAGGGATTAGGAATGAGCAAAAATTTCAGTCCAGCCATGTTGGAGGTTTCTCTTCCCATAATTTACTTTTCAACTTTCCTCAGTTAGCCAAAGGCATTGGAATCCTAGTTATAGCAATGAATAAAAGTGGCTCAAGGCCAGATGCAGTGGCTCATGCCTGTAATCCCAGCACTTTGGGAGGCCAAGGCAGGTGAATCACGAGGTCAGGAGTTCAAGACCAGCCTGGCCAAGATGGTGAAACTCCATCTCTACTAAAAATAGAAAAATTAGTGGGTCGTGATGGTGGGTGCCTGTAATCTCAGCTACTCGGGAGGCTGAGGCAGGAGAATCACTTGAACTCAGGAGGCAGAGGTTGCAGTGAACCAAGATCGCACCGCTGCATTTCAGCCTGAGCAACAGATTGAGACTCTGTCTCAAAAAAAAAAAAAAAAAAAAAAAAAAAAAAAAAGCGGCTCAAGAAAGATAAGGGGGCCAGGAGCAGTGCCTCATGCTTATAATCCCAGGACTTTGGGAGGCTGAAACAAGTGGATCATTTGAGGCCAGGACTTTGAGACCAGCCTGGCCAACATAGTGAAACCTCATCTCTACTAAAAATACAAAAATCAGCCATGCTTGGTGGTGGGTGCCTATAATCCCAGCTGCTTGAGAGGCTGAGACACAAGAATCACTTGAACCCAGGAGGCAGAGGTTGCAGTAAACCAAGATTGCACCACTGCACTCCAGCCTAGTCAACAGAGTAAGACATCTCTCAAAAAAAGAAAAAAGAAAAAGATAAGGAATTTAAAGATGGAGCACTATGCATATTTTCAACAGGTGTTCACTGGGGAAGGGAAAGAAAGTAGAAAACTGATCTTCATATGCCTTGCCACTTCTTGGTTCTAAGTCTGGGCTTTTCTTGCTTTTCTTTTTTTTTTATTTTTTTTTTTTTGTTTTTTGAGATGGTCTTATTCTGTTGCACAAGCTGGAGTGCAGTGGTGCAATCATGGCTCACTATAATCCCAACCTCCCTGGGCTCAAGTGAGCCTCCCACCTCAGCCTCCTGAGCAGCTGGTACTACAGGTGTGTGCCATGACACGCAGCTATTTTTTTAATTTTTTTTAGAGATGGGGTTTCAACACGTGGGCCAGCCTGGTCTCAAATTCCCAGGCTTAAGCAGTCTGACCGCCTCAGCCTCCCAAAGTACTGGGATTACAGTTGTGAGTCAGCATGCCAGGCCTGTCTCTGGAATTTTGAGAGTGAATAGTTTGAGTCAAAAGCTCTTGAGTAAAAAGAAATTGTAGTTAAAGAAAAAAAAAATTGGTTTGTTTGAACAATAAAACCCTCACCGTGCAACTAAATCTATCAAGTAACATTATGCTAAAACTAACTTTCAAGTTTTGATTGAGAGAGCACATCTCAATCCTCCTCCTTGGCCTTCCAAGTCAAACCATGAACCCACCTAATTGGCTGTGGAAGAAAGGAAAAAGAAAAGATACACCCTAACTAAGAAAGAGAGTAATCAATCTACAGTTTTTGCATAAATGTTTTTGCCTTGTTCTATGTGCCCTTTGCTACTCTCAGGAACACAGTTATTGACAAAGTAAAGCAAGTCTCTTTTTCTTTCTTACTTTTTTTTTTTTTTGAAAAGAAATCTTGCTCTGTGGCCCAAGCTAGAATGCAGTGGCGTGATCTTGGCTCACTGCATCCTCTGCTGCCCAGGTTCAAGTGATTCTCCTGCCTCAGCCTCCGAGTAACTGGGATTACAGGCACCTGCCACTGCGCCCAGCTAATTTTTGTGGTATTTTTAGTAGAGATGGAGTTTCACCATCTTGGCCAGGCTGGTCTTGAACTCCTGACCTTGTGATCCACCCGCCTGGGCCTCCCAAAGTGCCGGGATTACAGGTGTGAGCCACTATGACTGGCCACAAGTCTCTTTTTCAATTCACCTTTTAAGGAGATGACTGATTTTTATAAATCCAGTAAACTACCAGTAATTTCATTTTTCATAGTTTAAGTTGCCATCTAGAAGCAGTATAATTGCCCATTAAAAGTTTTCATGGCTAGGTGTGATAGCTCATGCCTCCCAAACCCCAAAGGGACTACAGGCATGAGCCACCACGCCTAGCCATGAAATGCACTTTGAGAGGCCGAAGCAGGCAGATCTCTTGAGCCCAGGAGCTTGGGACCAGCCTGGACAACATGAGGAAATGCCATCTCTACCCCCAAAACATACAAAAATTAGCTGGGCATGGTAATGTGCTTTGTAGTTGCAGCTACTCAGGAGGCTGAGGTGGGGGGATCACTTGAGCCCAAGAGGTTGAGGCTGCAGTGAACTGAGATTACGCGACTGCATTCTAGCCTGGGTGACAGAGTGAGATGCTGTCTCAAAAAAAAAAAGAAAAAAACTTTTCATGTAATCATGTTTTTATCACACATCAGTGATTCATGAGTAAGAGTCGTGAGATAATGTGATCATTCTGAGAGTAGGCCACAGTTCTTGTTGCAAAATGATCTGCTCCATTGGCTTTAGGCGTATTTTTTAAAATCTTACCCCTATCCCACACACTATACCCTTGCTTTTGGTTTCTTGTCTATGTGGAGGCTCTATAGAATTATGCCAGTTCTGCATCTGCATCCCATTTGCCCCCTGCCCATCTAAAGCGGAAAAGTGTAGCCATGTAAATTATCATTTTCCCATTGAAGCAAATGCAATCTTGAAAGGACATGTGACTGACCTCCCATCCTTGAGGCAAATCACTGACAAACCCACTTAGTCTCAAAATCTGAGTCCTCGACAGGATTTCAGCCTCCTCGTGCTGTGATGATCTCTTCCTGTATTTAGCGATCTCCATGGACGTTTTTGTTTCTACACTGCACAGTTCTCAGGCCTAGAGAATGTTACTTTTCTTTCCAGTTTTCCTATTAGATGAAAATAGCACTTGAGTTCTTGTCACTGTGATTCAGTGATCTGGAGCATATTTGGGAGAAGTAAGATTTCCCTGCATGAGTCATTCTGGATAATAGATGTGGACATTATTTGTTCTGGCAACAGGAAAAGGCAACCTGTAGAGACACCACTGTGACAGCAACCTAGAGAGGACTATGATCCACGAATCAGTTAATCGCTAATAGTCTGTTCTTTGGAAGGCTGAGATAACTAACTTATCTTTCACAGATAACTCACTGTAAAAGAAGAGTTTGAAATCTGGGATGGGAGAATGAAGTACATGCCCTCCTTATTCAGTTAACTATTAGGTACATCTCACTAGAATTCATGCTTAAAGGGAAAATGCTCTTATTTAACCCTTGCCAGCTTCTTCAACAGGAGTGTTGTTTTATCTTATTTTAATTTTTTGCTTTTCCATGTTGCCAATGTTGACCATTTTTGGAACATCTGTCTTCTGTCCGTTGGCTTGTTCCTTCCTGTCACCCAGTGTCAGGGCGTGATTTCATTTTAGGAGGATTGAAAAGGAGAAGTCAGCAGTTGCTGCTAGAGGAGAATTTGATACACAGCAGGTGTATCTAACACCCATTTCCAAACTGTGGATTATCCCATGACCATCTTATCTCCCAACCTCCCTCAGGTCTTCTCCCAACTTATTGTTCACAGAAAGAAAGGATCCCCTCTACCACTCTGCCTTCTGTACTAGCTTTCTGCTCACACCCTGGGACCTCTTGTATTTTTACTTAGACTTAGCCCAAATTACACATTTCCTTGAATTCCCTTTTTTCTCTTTTATCCTGTCTCCAGCTAGCTCATTGTGGTGCTTTAAAACATTCTCTAATCTGATTAGATCTGCCGGGGTAAACAGCATTGGAGAAATTCTGTCAGTCTCCTAGGCAGATGGAGGAAGGAAGGGCAGCTGGTGTGTGGTTGTATGCGTTCATTCACTGAAGTAATTTGAGGGAAGTCCCTAACATCATTCCCAAACAGTAAAAATGTATCCTTCAATAAATTCCAGATCCACTGAAGGCATAAGACAGGTTAGAAGTTACTTTTAGGCCAGGTGCGGTGGCTCACGCTTGTGATCCCAGCACTTTGGGAGGCCAAAATGGGCAGATCATAAGGTCAGGAGTTTGAGACAATCCTGGCCAACATAGTGAAACCCGTCTCTACTAAAAATACAAAAAATTAGTTGGGCAAGGTGTCTCACACCTGTAATCCTAGCATTTTGGGAGGCTGAGGCAGGAGAATCACTTGAACCCAGGAGGCAGAGGTTGCAGTGAGCCGAGATCGCCCCACTGCACTCCAGGGTCATAGTGTAAGACTCTATCTCAAAAAAAAAGAAGTTACTTGTTTATCCGCCAGATCTCCACGCCCTGGCATGCCCCTAAGAGACTTTCCCAGAATGTTTCCAGGAAGGCGTGTTTCATTTACGCCTATGTTGACCAACACAGTTATTCTCTGATTCTCAGCCCTGGCCACAGCACCCAGGCCTGCCATGGCCACAGGGTTACTTCCCATTAGTCTTCCCTGTCGGGAGCTCCTGGACACAGCCTTTGGTTGGACAGCTGGTCCTGTGGACAGGCACCACCTGAGAGGTGCAGATGGACATTTCCTGTCTCCACTGTGGCTTCTTCTCCCCAGTATCACTATATCTCCGTATGAAATCACATACATTATTTCATTTCATTTACACAGCAACACTAAGAGGTAGCTAATACTGTTGTTTCTATTTTTTATAGATAAGAAAACTGCATCTAAAAAGGATAACCCATCTAAGATCGCATACCAAGTAAATGGCCAATCCCAAATTGAAACCCATCTTTCTGACCCAGGGTCCCTGCTCTTATGAGGGGATATATACAACATGCTTCGAGAGCTCACAATTGCGGGGTGGGAAACTTCACTGTGTCTTAGAGCTCAGACAGGGCCTCCTGAAAGAAGTGGTGTCTAAACAGGAATCTGACGGAAAAGTAGGAATTAGGAAGATAAAGGGGAGGCAGAAGAAGGTGGCTGATATTCAAAGGAATAATACAATACAATCATCCCTTAGTTCCAGGACCCCTGGGGATACCAACATCTGAGTCCCTGATATAAAATGGTGTAGTATATATGTGTATATAGCCTATGCACATCCACCTATATACTTTAAATTATCTTTAGATTAGTTATAATACCTAAAGCAATATAAATGCTATGTAAATAGTTCTTATTGTATGTTTTTATTTTTTTTATTGAATTGTTATTTCGTGGAGTTTTTTCAGATGTTTTCCATCAGTGGTTGGTTGAATTTGTGGACGTGGATCCCACAGACACAGGGGACCAACTATATTTGCAGAGACCTAGAGATCCAAGAGAGCACACATTCCTTAAAGAAATGGTCCAGTGGGACTGGAGGGTAGTGAATAAAGAATACTGGTGAGAAAGGAAGTGGCAGGAAGGAGCCTTTCCATGAAGATCACTGCAAGGCAGATGAGGGAGTCTGTTCTTTCCTCCTGAAAGCATCAGAGAAACTTTGTCATTGAAAGTAGAAGTAACATGACATGAACAGATAGGACTGCTGTGAGTGCAAGGTGGAAAACAGACTGAAAGAAGGCAGTCCTGGGTGCTGAGAGGTCAATCAGGAGGCCATAGGAATTCATGCAAGGGATGAGAGGAACTGAATGGAGTATCATTTGTGGGGATGTAGAGAAACAGATCAAGTAGAGTAGTGTTTATAAGGGAAAACTGAAAGAGTTTGGCAATTCAGCAAACATGGCAGCTAGTGTTTATCTTTGAGAGCGTGTGCCTAAAGCTCCCATAGCCCACATGCCTGCGAGTCTCTCAAACTTTTGTCATTCCCCTTCCTAATACAATACAGGAAAGAAAAGTAAAAGATTAATATTGTAATAGTATTTCAAGGGCTTCTAGGTATAAAAAGAAACAATAGAATATGAATTTTACGACAAATCATAGTGCTTGCTGTGTCCCAACAAAATTCACATGTTGAAAACTAATCACCATGTGATTATATTAAAAGACAGGTCCTTTGGAAGATGATTTGGTCATGAGGGCAGAGCCCTTATGAATGGAATCAATGGCCTTAGAAGAGACCCCAGAGAGCAAGCTAGCCCCTTCTGCTATGTGAGAACAAAGCAAAAGGTGCCATCTGTGAAGAAATACACCTTCACCAGGCACCAAATCTGCTAGTGCCTTGATCTTGTACTTCCCAACCTCTAGAACTTTGAATAAACTCCTATGGTTTATAAGCCACCCAGTTGATGGTATTTTGTTATAGCAGCTCAGATCAACTGAAAGTGCTCAAGCCAGAATCCCTGCCAGATGCTCTTTGCACAAAAGGATGAAACAGGGGCTCTGTCACCCAGACTCCATCCGCAGACAAGCTCAGTAAGGAGCTACCAAGAGGGTGGCCCTGACCCAGAGTGTCCCTCTAGCCACCCAGCCACACCGGCCTCTGCAGCATTCAAATACTGCAAGCAGGGATTTCCTCAAAATCAGAAGCTCTGGCACCTGCCTGCCAGGAGTTTCAGAGGCTTCACTCAGTGGGTCAGTGGCTGGGTAGCAGAGGCTGTGCTCAGAGCACCTTTGGTGGTAGCAGCACAACAGGTGTCACAGTTAACAGCAGTGAGAGAGCAGCAGGAATGAGGATGGCGTCCAGGCTGTCCACATTGGCAACTGGATAGAAAAGAAACAGAGAAGTAGCGTGAAGAACATGTTCACGCAGCTTTGTGTGTATTTTATTTCAGGCCATCCACCAATTAGGATTGTGTTTGGCAACAAGAAACTAAAACCCAGTTACAATGGCTTTGTCAAGCAGGAGTGTGTTCTTTTGAATAACAAGAAGCTCCAAGACGCAAGTTAGGACTTTGCAGCTGCTCAAGTAAGTCATCCAGGGACCAGGACCCTTCTTCTCTCCTTGCTGCACTGCCCTCACCAGTGGCTTTAATCCCCGCCATCATAACTTGGACCCAGTATATTTTTTACTGACTTCCAAGAGAAAGAATGGTTGGAAGCATCAAGAGCCAAAAACAAATGGCAACTGAATCTGTCCCCACCTTTTTTTTTAAGATGGAGTCTCACTCTGTTGCCCAGGCTGGAGTGCAGTAGCATAATCTCAGCTCACTGCAACCTCTGCTTCCTGGGTTCAAGTGATTCTCCTGACTCAGCCTCCCAAGTAGCTGGGATTATAGACACAGGCCACCACACCTGACTAATTTTTGTATTTTTAGTAGAAATGGGGTTTCACCATGTCAGCCAGGCCAGTCTCGAACTCCTGACCTCAAGTGACTCCCCTTGACCTCCCAAAGTGCTGGGCTTACAGATGAATCTGTCCCTTTTTAATAAGGAAATATATGCCCCAGAAATGCCACCCATAGATACCCGATTGGCCAAAACTAGGTCACATGACCACCCAGTGGCACAAGTTGCACTGCTGTGTTATTTCTAACCCTGAACTAATTGCCTCCCTGTTGCCTATAGGAATGTAGGCCATCCTGGTGGGGATATTTTCTCATTTTAGTAGGTTTTGGGGAAACAGGTAGTGTTTGGTTACGTGAATAAGTTTATTAGTGGTGATTTCTGAGGTTTTAGTGCACCCAGCATCTGAACAGTATACACTGTACCCAATGTGTAGTCTTTATCCCTCTCTGCCCCCCATACTTTCCCTAAGTCCCCAAAGTCCAGTGTATCATTCTTATGCCTTTGCATCCTTATAGCTCAGCTACCACATATAAGTGAGAACATATGATGTTTGGTTTTCCATTTCTGAGTTACTTCACTTAGAATAACAGTATCCAGGGCTGAGCATGGTGGCTCACACCTGTAAACCCAGCATTTTGGGAGGCTGAGGTAGGTAGATCACCCAAGATCAGGAGTTTGAGACCAGCCTGGCCACCATGGCGAAACCTTGTCTCTACTAAAAATACAAAAATCAGCTTGGTGTGGTGGTGTGTGCCTATAGTCAACCTTTGCATCCTCCTCATTTTCTCTTACCAGCATCAAGTAAGAAGTACCTTTCCCTCCTGTCGTGATTCTCAGGCCTCCCCAGCCATGTGGAACTGTAAGTTCAATTAAACCTCTTTTCTTCCCAGTCTCAGGTCTATGTTTTTATCAACAGCATGAAAATAGATTAATACAGTAAATTAGTACCAGTAGAGTAGGGCATTGCTGAAAAGATACCCGAAAATGTGGAAGCAACTTTGGAACTGGGTAACAGGCAGAGGTTAGAACAGTTGGGAGGGCTCAGATGGCAGGAAAATGTGGGAAAGTTTGGAACTTCCTAGAGACTTGTTGAATAGCTTTGACCAAAAGTCTGATAGCCACATGAACAATAAGTTCCAGGCTGAGGTGTTCTTAGATGGAGATGAGGAACTTGTTGAGAAGTGGAGCAGAGGTGACACTTGTTATGTTTTAGCAAAGAGACTGGCAGCATTTTGCCCCTGCCCTAGAGATCTGTGGAACTTTGAACGTGAGAGAGATGATTTAGGATATCTGGCAGAAGAAATTTCTAAGCAGCAAAGCATTCAAGAGGTGACTTGGGTGCTATTAAAAGCATTCAGTTTTACAAGGGAAGCAGAGCATAAAAGTTAGGAAAAATTGCCGCCTGACAATGAGATAGAAAAGAAAAATCCTTTTTCTGAGGAGAAATTCAAGCTGGCTGCAGAAATTTGCATAAATAATGAGCACCTGAATATGAATACCCAAGACAATGGGGAAAATGCCTCCAGAGTATGTCAAAGGTATTCACAGCAGCCCCTTTCATCAGAGGCCAGGAGGCCTAGGAGAAAGTCTTGTGGACCAAGCCCAGGGTCTCCTTGCTGCGTGCAGCCTAGGGACTTGATTGAATGAATTTTTTGACAAGGGCTATCCAGAGATTAGAGAAACTCTCCAGAGAGCTTCAGCTGAGACCCAGGCACCCAGTGCAAATTCTAGTGAAGCTCAGGATCTATTTTTCGAGCACCATTTTGTCAAGTTTATTTGGAGTTCTAGAATTTAAACTTATGTCAATGAATAGGAGCTAGTCATGTGACTACAATGAGCCACCCCCCCAACCCCCATGCATACAAGCAGCAACCACAAATCCAACTGGTCTTTCACATTGAAGGAAACACCTAAAAACAGAAATATAGTTTTCATAATTGGAGCTAGATTACAGATCCTCTTAATTAGGAATTTCCTTTGAAATCTCTGGAAGTAGACAAGAATGATATAATGGTACAAAACAGACTTACCCGTAAGACCAACTAAGCAACAAAAAATAATGAAGCTGACTTCTTTAGCCTTAGCTCCAGGCAAATCTGCAGTTTTTAATTTATTTTTTCACTGTTCTACCACTTTCAGTCTAAAATACACTTATATCAATGACTCTTATCACCACAATCTTCATGAATGGAATGCAACAAGGTATTAAAGATCTTGTGAGAAAAAAATTGTATAGAATTCCGCAAAGGGTAGTTAATGAGTCAATATACCTTTCTATCTAGGATAATCCGTGCCTAACTTTCTTTGTCTTTAAAAGCTTAAGCAGAGTCTTGGGAACCGTATCAAAGAAATAAAGTTGCCTTTAGGAAGCAAGATCCAAGTTTTCATTTCTTTGAAAGGGGAAAGTTAAACCCAAAGAAAAAACAAAATCCGTCAAAAGTGACAAGGCTTACATATTAGCAGAAAGAGGGAAGGAAATTCTTTGTCATTGTTTGTCATGTAAAGTAGCAAGATAATGAACCAACAAGGACTGATCTTTTCACTGGAGAGAAAGAGATGACATTTAGATTATTTTTCTGAGGTCAGGAACTGGGTCTTATTCGTCTTTACATCTCCCTCACAGCAACCAGCTCAGCAATTTGTCTGCAGTGGATGTTCGGTAGTATCTATTGGTTATTTGACGGGTGAGTGGATGGAGGCGTTCTTGGATTGGTTGGCTGGGGAATTTAAATTAAGCACATTTCTCTTTCTCCTCCAAGCCTATGTAGCAGCCTCTGTTTCCTGGTCTTCTGCCCATAATGCCTTACCCCAGCACCATCATCACTGTTGTTAGAACCAGCATGCGTGTCCCTGTATCAGTACCACTGGGCCATTCCCCTCTAGAAGGTAAATGGGTTTCCTCCAGAAGGCTCTCCTTTTGCCACTGGATTGTAAACTCCTGTCTCATTTATCACATTCCCAGTCTCCCAAGGCTGTCCCATCTGCCCCTCAACCTGTCTCTCCCAAGCTATATTCAATAAATATTTATGTCATAGGCTTGGTGAATTTAGGCAAATTGCACATTTAATCTCTGTTTTTGAAAACAAACTTTTCTTTAAGTTTTTTTAAAGAGAAAGATAAATATTTGCCAAAAGAGCTAAATGTGTTAAGATACCTGTATTTACCTATTTAAGAAATCTTTTTTGTACTTAAAATTGAAGCTTATATTTAATTTTCAATCTAATGAAATAATCTGCCATGGCTGCAAAAAAATACAAGGCACTAACTTTTCCTAGCTTTTTTTAGTTTTTCTTTTTCTTTTCTCATTCAAAATGGTTTTTTTTTTAAAAAAAAAAAGCATTCAACTTATTGAATATATAATTCTCTGTAAATTATGTGATTTACTGTAAAATTTGAAACACTTGCCTCTATTAGGTTTCTTTCTCTTCCTGTGTTGACAACCACATGCATTGTGCTAGATTTGCCTCAAAGCAGAGGGAACATCAGTATTGAAGACCTTTCATTCTCATAGGCCATTTCATAGCAATCTTTTTACTAGTTCTTTCTTTAGGTTTTAAGAGAGTGCAAGTCTAAAAACAATACACAGGATCTGAGATTTAGAGAAGACAGGCAAAGGTTAACAAAAATACAAAGAAAGAAATTTAACTTATTCCATTTTACTGAAAGCAGTTTCCAAGTAGCTTATCTGTTATGAAGATAACTTCATCTAAGCATTTATTTAATAGTTAATTAGCAGCAGCTCTTAAAATATTTCTGCAGCTTACAGGGCCATCATCCTAGCTAATAATATCACACTGATGAGTGCAGGCACAGTACCTACGTTTTCAGCTGATGATGTTGCAAAGATCATGAAATTCTGCAAAACTCAATCTCAAGTGAGTTATAAATCGCACAAATACCAGGTAATGGATAATGAGATTCTATTCTAATGTTGATAATGTGCAATGTAAGTGTTTCCTGTTTTTTAAATAGGATATATTTGACCATTTAAACAAGTCTTTAGCACCAAGCATCCACAGACATGAGTATATTAAAAAGCCCATTTTGTGTATGCCGCTTGGAGGTAATGAGAAAGTACTTTTCAATGGGACACGCATAAGAGGAGACATCAATGTCTTATTAATAGGTGAGAGCACGCTGAGTTAATAGTGCATTGATAACTTATTTTTATTGTCCCCTGCTCACCATGCTTGTGTGACTTGGTGATGTAATATTAGCAAGAAAACAAAAAACCAAACCAGCACAATTACTGTGTCATCATTTTCTGGTATAAAAATGTGCTTGCCTTTTATTGGAAACATTTTTTATCCTTGAGAACATCATTTGACCTTTTTCACAAATATCTTGTGTCCAATACATCAACCTCCTACCCCAAATTCCCCTTTTCTTCTCACTCCCACCCTTTTATCCAGCACCATGTCCCAACTTTGATCTACTTAAAAATCCTGAAAAATACCCTGAAAAATCTGACCCTCTTTATTGTTTAAATCTCCCCCTAACCTAGGCTGTTCCCCATCTTTCCATTGTACCTTTTCAACAAATGTTCAAAGACCAAGCATAGCTTGAGCCAAGACTTCAGGGTGCTTTCATCTGTTTAAGAATTCAAAATTGGCAAATCTTTATCCACTACTAACTCTGTCCCTCTTGATGCCAAGCACTCAGGAGGACACAAAAATACTTGTGATACAATATCTGCCCTTTTGCCTAGTTGTGTGATGAGACCAATATATTTATTGAGCACACATTTATTAAACTCCATGTCAGATACTACCAGCCATGGACAAAACAAAAAATGAGAGACACAAAGCTTGTCCTTAAGGGACTTATAGTAGAGAGCAAAGGAATAGACGTGGAAAGGAATCAGTGCCTCACAGTGATCTAGGTGCTGTCATGGACGCATAAGCAGAATATTGAGAGGACACTAACAGAAAGTACCAGAAAGGAGATATTATTCAGAGGAGGAAGATATTGCACAGATGGGAAAGGAGAAGTTTTCAAGAGTAGGATTTTAGCTTTCAACACCTCCCCTTGAATGGTCATTTCAAGAACATGTTAAAAAATATTTGTAAAGAGGCTATAATTACCAAAACAGCATGGTATTGGCTGGCGCAGTGGCTCACACCTATAATCACAGCACTTTGGGAGGTTGAAGCAGGTAGGTCACTGAGGTAAGGAGTTTGAGACCAGACTGGCCAAGATGGTGAAGCCCTGTCTCTTCTAAAAATACAAAAATTAGCTGGGCATGGTGGCAGGTGCCTGTAATTCCAGCTACTCAGGAGGCTAAGACAGGAGCATTGCTTGAACCTGGGAGGTGGAGGTTTGTAGTGAGCCAAGATCATGCACTGCACTCCAGCCTGTGCAACACAGCAAGACTCTGTCTCAAAAAAAAAAAAAAAAAAAAAAAGAAAGAAACAAAACAGCATAAAACTGGTATAAAAATAGGCACATAGATCAATGGAACAGAACAGAGAACCCATAAATAAAGCCAAATATTTACAACCAGCTGATCTTCAATAAAGCATACAAAAACATAAATTGGGGAAAAGATGCCCTGTTCAATAAATGGTGCTGGGAAAACTGGCATGACACATGTGGAAGAATGAAACTGGATCCTCATCTCTCACCTCATACAGAAATCAACTCAAGATGGATCAAAGGTCCAAGATGGATCTAAGACTTGAAACCATAAAAATTCTGGAAGATAATATCAGAAAAACTCTTCTGGACATTGGCTTAGGCAAAGAATTCCTAACTGAGACCCCAAAAGTAAATGCAACAAAAACAAAAATAAATAAATGAGAACTAATTAAACTAAAAAGCTTCTTCTATACAGCAAAAGAAATAATCAGCAGAGTAAACAGACACCCCACAGAGTGGGAAAAAATATTTGCAAACTGTGTATCCCACAAAAGACCAGTATCCAAATTCTACAAGGAACTCAAACAAATCAGCAGGAAAAAAAAAATCCCATCCAAAAGTGGGCAAAGGACATTAATAGACATTTCTCAAGAGCAAATATACAAGCAGCCAACAAACATATGAAAAAAAAATTCAACATCACTAATCATCAGGGAAATGCAAATTAAAACCCTATTGAGATACCATCTTACTCCTGCAAGAAAGGTAATAATTTAAAGGTCAAAAAATAATAGACGTTGGTGTGTCTGTGGTGATAAGGGAACATTTTTACACTGTTGTGGGAATGTAAACTAGTACCACCACTATGAAAAACAGTATGATTCCTCAGAGAACTAAAAGTAGAACTACCATTTGATCCAGCAATCCCACTACTGGATATCTACCCAAAGGAAAAGAAGTCATTATATGAAAAAGGCACATGCACACGCATAGTTGTAGCAGCACAATTTGCAGTTGCAAAAATATGGAACCAACCTAAGTGCCCATTAACTAATGAGTGGATAAAGAAAATGTGGTATATATACACCATGGAATACTACTCAACCATAAAAAGGAATGAAATAGTAATGTCTTTTTCAGCAACTTGGATGGAGCTGAAGACCATTACTCTACTGAAGTAATTCAGGAACGGAAAACCAAGTATTATATATTCTCACTTATAAATGGGAGCTAAGCTATAGGGACAAAAAGGCATAAGAGTGATATAATAGGCTTTTGGGACTTAGTGCAGGGAAAGAGTGGGAGGTGGTGAGGGATAAAAGACTACATATGGAGTACAGTGTACACTGCTTGAGGGACAGGTGCACCAAAATCTCAGAAATCACCACTAAATAACTTCTCCATGTAACCAAAACCACCTGTACCACAAAGACTATTGAAATTTTAAAAAATAATCAATAAAGCAATGTTGGAGTAAAAATTTTTAAAAATTGTAAAGAATATCTTTTCCTAGTATTTCTCAATATCTCCCACATCATGCTGCAATTTATTTGGATTTTCACTTAATTATCACCTTCAGGAGGTTTGATCAGACTCCCCAAAATAGTGTAACTACCCAGTCACTCTCTTTTGTGTAAATGTATGTAATCCTTTTCCTAACACTTTCAAAATCTACTGTTTTGTTCACATCTGTCTCCCCAGTGCCTAGAACAGCATCTGGCACATAGAAGGTGCTCAATGACTTTTTGTATAAATGAATGGTAAATTCACAAGATTTTTTCAAATCAGCTTTGTAGACAGGCTATTTTCCCTTTCTCAAACCTCTATATTCCACCCACTTTTCCTCCACCTTCATCAGCTTTGAATCGATAACCAGTATTGTTCCACAGAGAAATAAGTTTTACAGCTGAGAATGTAGATCACACCCTATGGCCCTTTCAGAGTGTTCGGGTGCCTTAGACAAAGGTCATAGTCAGCGCCAAACCCTACGGCAACCAGGAAACTAGCTAAGTCTGCTCAAATATCAAATTATAATATCAATTTTAAACAAAATATAAGATACAAGAAAATGAATTCTGGATTATAGAAAAGTGTTGTGTTTTTGCTGGACGTTTATTGTCTTTTAGTTCAGATTTCATGAGGATTTAGAATTGGGAGTGATGTGTTTTGCTTATTTCCAATATTTTATGTCAAACAGAAGGACTGCCATTCTGAAAAGAGGGAAATGGCACAATTATGTTTGAAAATGAATATTATTTAGTCCTAACTAGCTGATAATTATAATAACACAAATGAGATATCTCTGCTATAAAGCTTCTTCTTAAAAAAAACAAAACATGCAGCTGGGCACGGTGGCTCATGCCTGTAATCCCAGCACTTTGGGAGGCTAAGGTGGGTGGATCACCTGAAGTCAGGAGTTTGAGAACAGCCTGGCCAACACGGTGACACCCCATCTTTACTAAAAATACAAAAATTAGCTGGGCCTGTTGGTGCATGCTTATAGTCCCAGCTACTTGGGAGGCTGAGGCAAAAGAATGGCTCAAACCCAGGAAGTGGAGGTTGCAGTGAGCCAAGGTTGCACCATTGCACTCCAGCCTGGGTGACAGAGTGAAACTTTATCTCAAAAAAAAAGCTTGTATTTTTTTTCGACCATGGCTTTGAATATGCTAATCTGTTCAACTCAATTTCACAAATATTTACTGAGTAATCCCAGGTCTTTGTGGTAATGGGAGCTGGGTTTCAGGTGAAGTTAGGTATATAGGTATATAAAGATGAATAAGAACCTCAAGAATCCTAAAATTTAGTATCTTACTATGAGTTCTAGAATATTTTTATACAAACATCTCATATTTAAAGGAGAATTTGGCCAGGCAAGGTGGTTTATGCCTGTAATCCCAGCACTTTGGGAGGCTGAGATTGGTGTATCACTTGAGCTCAGGAGTTCAAGACCAGCCTGGGCAACATGGTGAAACCCCACCTCTACCAAAAATACAAAAAATTAGCTGGGCGTGATGGTGTACATCTGTGGTCCTAGCTACTCGGGAGGCTGAGGTTCGAGGATCGCTTGAGCCTGGCAGGCAGAGGCTGCAGGAGCCAAGATCACACCACTGCACTCGAACGTGGCTGACAGAGTGAGATCCTGTCTCAAAAATAAAAATAAATAAAAGAACATGCCTCTCTTCACTTTGTGTTTTCAATGTTCAAAGTGGAAACGAAGTCAGAGAAAGCTACACCGCAGTAGCAGAAGCCCATGCTAGTGGTACAGACTCCCCCAGCCCCCAAAACTGCCATGGTTCTAGTTTTCCTGGTTGTCTTCTCCATGGAAAAATTAGGAGAGCATCTGTTGCTCTGAGCTCAGAAACAAAAACGTGCTCTGCTGCTTTAAGAGATAACATCCACAGAAGGCTGAAAATTAAACTAAACAGAGGGCTGCAGATTGTTCAAATTAGCCCACATGAAAGCCAGGGGAACAGCCAGTCATTTAACTGTTAAATTAGACTGCGGCTGCAGCTGATTTGAGAGTACAGATGACTGAATGGCAAGTGTTAATAAACCCAGGAAAAGGTGTAAAGTAAGCCACAGGGAAGCAAAGGAATGCAAAGCAGATGGACAATTGGATTTGAACAGAAGGAGAAAAACTGAATTTTTAGATTGAATTTTTTTTAAAGATAGCAATAACCTGTATTTCCAGAGATGCACTCTTTTTCTTTCTGAAATATTTCTAAGTCCTTCTTTTTCCATTTACTATCAAAGAGGAAGGGACAGGGCTGCCAATAAAATGATTCAGATAAGAAATACCTAAGTAAGAATGTTGGATACTTACCATAAACCTCCAAAAGCATTGCATCACTTCATATGTTGTTACATACATAGACATGCTATGAGATTCTAAACCCAAATACAGGCCAGCGAAATCAGTCAATCAATTAGCATAGTCTATTTTCAGTAGGTTGAGATATAAAAGAACTATTCTTTCACTGCCATTTGAAAATGAATGATCTAGGTGACAAGAGTTGCCATTTTAAGAACCAAAACTTGCCATTTTAAGAACCAAAACAAATGTATGAATAAAACTTTTTGTTGAATGAATGTATTAATAAAATCTTGTTGAATAAATGGATGAATGAGTGAATGAAATGGATTATGCAATTGCATTCAGCGGTAGACACTGAAAGTAATTTCTTGGTAACGTTGTAAATAAACAGAAGTTATGCTGCAGTCCCATCATACAAGACCAACTTGAGAGCTCAAATGTGAGTTGCGATTACAGTTTCCCTTGGGTAGTTCTCATTTGGGGAATTGAACTTAATGGAGCAAGTCTCAAATGTCAGTGGGATAGGCCCAGCAGAAGACTGCCAGTGATGGTCACTGGGGCATCTACTGAGGGAACACCACCTGACAGGCAAATGATCAGACCTCACCATTGGTTAAAAGAGCAGTACCAGGTTCCTTGGAGACAAGGCGAAATTTTGAGTTTTGCACATCATTAGTGAGTCTGATATTTTTCCTCTAGGCAGCTTTCGTGGACTCATATCTAAGTCTTAGGGAAACAGTGAAATGTAATGGGAGAAGCCAAGAAATTACTCTTATATAAGTTCTCCATGCAGTGGTGGTAATACCGCTTTGAAGAAACGAGTTCTCTTCCATTTGTCACAAAACCTAGCATCGTTTCAGGGAACATGGGACAGCTCCAGCATACCAGCTGCATCCAGCAGCACCCAGCTTCACCTAGGCTGCGGCCCTGGCCACCAACAGCAGCAGCATAAGCAGTAGTGACCCTCCACTGAAGGACACTCTCACGACAACCACGTCCCTGGCACAATCACAGCCTATCCACCGCGACACAGCTGCACCGCCAGATCTGTGTGGGCACTGGCCCCAGGAAAAGATGAGGCTATTGTTAGCTATTGAGGCTGACTGAGCACAGTATGTCAGACTCTGGGCTAAACTCTGGTGACACAGTGACAAATAAGATACACTTGGTATCTGCCCTTGTGGCACTTGCATTTTGGAAAGGCCTTCGCAGATGTCTTAGTTTCCTAGGGCTGCTGTAACAAAATGCTGCAAACCGGGTGTTTGTTGGGTGGCTCACACAACAGGAATTTACTGTCTCTCAGTTCTGGGGGCCAGAAGACCAAGATTAAGGTGTTGAGATTAAGGGTTGGTTCCTTCTGAGGGTTGTGAGAATCTCTTCCATGCCTCTCACCCATGGTGTTTGCTTCAGTCTTTGGTGTCCCTTGACATACAGAAGCATCACCCTGATCTCTCCTTCATCTTCACAGGTTCCCCTTGTCTGTGTCCCAATTCCTCCTTCTCTAAGACACCACTCATATTAAATTAGGGCCCCACCCTACTCTGGTATGACCTCATCTTAATTAATTACATCTACAAAGACTCTATTTCCAAATAAGGTCACATTCTGAGGTACTAAAGGCTAAGACTTCAGCATTTGAATTTGGGGAGACATAATTATAGTAGAGAAAATTTTTTTATTTACCCTTCTGAGTTCTCAGCTGGGACCCCTATAACAAAACACTGATTAACAAGAGAAAAACTAGCAGAAATTTATGAACATGTATATTTCATATGTACATGGGAGAAAACAAGGACAGAATAATGCTCAAACAGGTAGCTTAGTACTCCAACTTATATAGCGTCTTCAACAAAGAATTAGTAAATGTTTAGAAAAGTGACATGGCAAAAGGAAAGGACATTAATTACGTCTGTAAGTGCAGCAGTTGTGGGAAGGCAGCGATATGGGAAACTCATGGTAAATAGAGACTAGTAAAGTTTGTTACGTCGATTTCTCTGGTGCCCTCCCCAGGCTGCTAAGGGTGTAACTTTCTCGCCAGTGACCAATGTTTGCCCTTCCTGGTAGATAGGAAAGGAGGGACACCTTTGTAAATTTATGTCCTGCTTTTAGACTAATAGGGGGAGGGCACAGAGCTCTTCTTGTATCTGCTTCTTCTGCACTGCCTTTAGCTCAAAATGATCCTTATACCAAAGTGGCACATTTTGAGGTGGCATATTCTGCTTCATTCACAGTGCCACCCAAAAGAGCAGAGAAACACTGATGGGAGCTGAGCCACAGAGGGGAATGGTGGGCGCCACACGTAGTTGAGAGGACATGTTTTTGAACTTATGTGAAAAAACTCTGGAAATTTCAAAAACTATGATGAAGCCCTTGAGAGTGGTGGGCGGTCCCACAGAACAGATGGAGGCAAAGGACAGAGAAACATTATTTAATACTCTAAAACCTCAATTTTACGGCCTAGGCTAAGGAAACATAAGTTCGTAGGTTATTCTGTTTTCACATATTTTTAAATGCTTAACCATCTGAACAGTTTCAAATTTGTTATGGAATATAGAGTAAGTATACATCTAATTAATTTTTCTCTCTCCTGATATCCACTTACCCCAATCATCTTTATTAAGCAATGACTCGAGAAGATTGTGCAGTGAGTTTTTATTTTATTATAGTTGTAAACCAAAAAGTTGTCTGACACAGATCTCAATTGATTTTGAGGTTTACTTTGCCAAGGCTGAGAACATGCCTGGGAAAAAGAAACACAAGTCACAGTAGGATATGTAGCCTGTGCTTTTTCCAATGAGGGTTTTGAGGACTCCAATATTTAAAGGAGAAAGAGCAGACAGAAAGGGAAAAAAGAAAGAAAAAAGGGGGAGAGCAGGTAATGAAGCAAGTGGTCCCATTCTTGTAAAGCTTTGATTAATGCTCACTGAATCCACATTTTACATGTGAAGAGAGAGGAGTGGGGGAGAGTCAATTACGCATTTGTTTCATAATTAGTAGATCTACATTTTAGGTAAATGTGTGAAATTACAGCTTTTTGTTTAGGACCAAACAGAAGGCAGTTTTGGGGTGACCCAGTTCCCAAGCTTAACTTTTCACTTTGGCTTAGCCAGTTTGGGGTCCCGAGATTTTATTTTCCTTTCACACAGTTAAGAAAGCAACCCTAGCCCATTGCCCTATAATCAAATGATTATTCTAATCTATTATAAAACACATCATAAGGTTCATAAAACTCTGTAAAAGGATGCTTTTCTAGTGTTATTTTGGAGGAGCTAATGATACAGCAACACTGAACCGTTTTGATAAAAGTTGAGAAGTAGATCACTAAAAGAAAAAAAAGGGCAAGCAAGCAACTCTGTCAGCCGTATCCATCCAAGCCTTCCCTTCTGCCTGAGACTCCCAAACTATTTGCTACAAGAAGTAGCAAATGAGAAAGCACTGGTTTGTTAGGACTGAGTTGGTGCCCAATACCCCCAGTGCAACCCTGTGATGAAGCTGAGCTGGAGCATGAACTGGGCCTGACAATCAGAGCCTGCTCCAAAATCCTGAGATCATACCATTCTCCAGCTAGATTCAAGATCCAGAAACACACTGATCTGCGCCTTTAGACGTGTGTGTACAGAAGACAGAAACCTGGCAGGCCCTGAGTTCACTTAGTACCCTAGTGCATGAAAGCAGCCCAGACCCGGAGGCAGAGAGGCAGAGGCAAGTTGAGTGCCATAGCCTTTCTCTCCAGTTGTCATACTGCTTCAGTTTTGCCTTACATTCATTTTCTAATATATGTACAATAGAATAGACTCCTCTGGTCAGTTTATCCTCTTTTAACCCAATGCTATACTGTTTTGGTTTTTATTACTTTCTAAAATGTTTCACATTTGATAGAGCAATTTTACATAAATATATACATATTTATGATTTCATATTGAGTCCTTCAGTCTTCCAGATGAGTATCAAATTGTCAAGTTCTATTTTCTGTTCTACTATATGTCAACTGGTGGATTAATGATGCAAAAACCTGTGTGTTATATTTAGTTAAGAATTACTGTCTTCTTAAAATTCTCAGCATGTGTCTGTCCATTTCTTGTCCCCCTTTATCTTTCATGTTAGGATTTTATAATTTCCTTAAATATTGTGTGTCCTAAGTTAATTGTCAGTAATTCAATATTTGCACTAACAAAAAAAAAGAAATATTTTCTTATTATTGCATATTTTAGCACTATGGCATTCACGTACAAATAATAAATCTCACAGATTTATTTTGTATATGCATTTAGGAAAACTTATTACCTCTGGTAATTTTTTATAGATCCCTTTGAATTTTCCAATGATAGACTCATAAAATCTATAAAAAGTAAAATATTTCTTTATTTCTTTCATTTGTCATTATTTTTTCCTTCTCAACTATCATTAGAATTTTTGAATAATTAGGGTTTTTTCTGTCTGGGTATATTCTTTCTGTCTACTAAGTCTACCTCTAATGCTACGTTAAGTAATTTTTTATTTCTACAAATCTTAACATATGCTGTTTTTAAGATCCAATGGGCAAGGCATGGTGGCATACACCTATAGTCCCAGCTTTTTCAGAGATTTAGGCAGGAGGATCACCTGAGCCCAGGAGTTCAAGGCCACAGTGCACTATGATTGTGCCTGTGAGTAGCCACTGCACTCCAGCCTGGGCAACATAGCAAGGCCCTTTATCTCTTTAAAAAAATCACTTGGAAGGAGCAATTTGTGATAAAGCATAAGAAATTCAAGTTCTAATTAGAGCAGCAGTTTTTCATCTCCTTTAATGAGTTAGGAAAATATCTGTAGAGAATATTTGGGGCACGCCTCAGAAATCCCTAACTTTTGGGGGTCGTTAATTGTTTTCTCTTTCCCTAAAGTCTTCAAGAATAATGCAGCCTTGAGTGAGGGTTTGGGGCAAAAGCAAAAGAATGGGATTCTACTAGTCAGGGCTGACCGTGTCTAGTACCAGGGAGAAAGTCACTCTCCCAGCTCTGATCGTAATGCCTGTGGGTTTTTCAAATAGAAAAGAGGATAATCAGTGAATCTAGTTCCACAGGCAGCTGGTTAAGGGATGGAATCTGCCTTCTAGCATAACTGCTTTAAAAGCACTATTTTATTCTTTTGAATATGATTTTTTAAAAATCATTCCAACATTAGTTATTTGTAGCTGACACAAAATACAGTGTCTTCTCAATCTTAATTTCCAAAGGCCACGTTTCCATCCCCCTCCTTGGCCACAGGGGTGAGTACTTGAGCCAAACTGAGCCAATCATAACACCTCATCCCTAGCCACAAGAAATTGGCAAATAACTAAGTCAGGGCAAGCAAAATCTTTCCCCACAATGCTCCACAATGGAGCTGGGGGCAGAAAGAACCATGTCCTGTCTGTGGCAGAGCTGTTAGGACCTCAGTCTGGTACCACCTGCAGCCGGATCCCCTGCCACAGAGACAGAACTGGTTGGATAGGACAAAGCCATACACAGAGAGGTGGAGGCGGGAGAGCAGAGGACAAGAAGAAGTTCTGGTGGCATGCAAGTTTCTGATTCCTGTAATTCCTGGGGCCAGCTGGAACCCCAGCCTTCCCGAGTTTCAAACTTCTAAGCTAGTAAGTCCCCATCTGCTTAAACTAACTTAAAATTTTTTACTTATAACCCAGAGTCTTGAAGGTGTTCCTAGATTTTTTTTTCTCCCTTCTCTGGATTCCATTGGGATATCTATCATTAACCAACAGTGACTGCACGGTCTTTAAAGGCAACTACAATTTCTCTCTTATTTCTTACATACTTTGCAGATAAATACAGGGACTCTTGAGTTATGAATCTCCTTTAGTCTCCCCCACTCACCACCTGGTAGTCAAATCCCAGCTCCAGCACTTATTAGCTGAAAGACCTAAGAACCCAATGGACACCTGGAGAAAGTGGTCTGTTTCGCTGGACCCTATTTAATGGGGATTCTTTCTTTAATGTGGGCTGCTTTGTAGGTTGGCAATCACATAGCTTATGAATGTCACTAATCCAGGGGCTCCCGGTGCATTATCTCAAGTACACATTCCCATTTGATCATTCAGGGCCATCATTCTTTAGCTTCCCTTTTCTTCACAACTCATACTGCATTGTCCTTATAAATGATCCAAGAAGCTAAAACCAGAAGAAAAAAATAACATACAGGCAGTACCTGCCGAAAGAAGACACAAATGGGAGGGAGACCCAGAGCAGAAAATCGATGTTTCTTGGGACTGTCGGAGCTTCTAAGGACTTCTATTCTTTTCTTTTTTGTTGTTAACTTTTCTTTTTCTTGAGAGAGAGAGAGAGATAAGGGTTTCACCATATTGGCCAGGATGGTCATGAACTCCTGGCCTCAAGTGATCTGCCAGCCTCAGCCTCCCAAAGTGCTAGGATTACTGGCATGAGCCACCATGCCCAGCCAATACTACCTTTTTTATTTATTTTATTTTTCTTTCTTTCTTTTTGTTTTTAGAGGCAGTGTCTTTCATGCTTAGGCTGGAATGCAGTGGTGTGATCAAAGCTCACCACAGCCTCTAATTCCTGGGCTCAAGGGATCCTCCCACCTCAGCCTCGTAAGTGGCTGCAGTCACAGGCACACACCACCATGCCTGGCTATTTTTATTTTTATTTTTTAAAGATAGAATCTCTCTATGTTGCCCAGGCTGGTCTCAAACTCTTGGCCTCAAACAACCCTCCCGCCTTGACCTCCCAAAATGGTGGAATTACAAGCATAAGGCTTGGTGCTCAGCCAACTGCCTTTTTTATATTTACCCCAATATTGGCTTAGAAGCTTTCAGAGGAGACTATGAGAATTAATTCATGAAATACTACCAAACTGGAAACCAAGAATTCCCTCATGAGGAGGGTGCTGCTGTGGCTAAGGTTTACAGATAAGCCAGTGTTTGTTACTGACGGTACAGGAGCTGCCTAATCACCGGATGCATTATCACCACCATCCTGACAATTCCACATATTTATTACATGCAGTCCTTTTCCAAGGCGCCATCTAAAATGAAATGTTTCATAATCCTAGCTGCTTTGAGGTGTACCAAATGACTGTCAATAAGGTTTATAACAACTGAGTCATCTGCCAGGAAAGGGAAACCTTTGCCCTCAAACTTTTCATCCAGAGAAGGTGAGTTCTTGAGAACCTGGGATGTATTTTGTTTTGCTTTGTTTGTTATACAATTATCAAAAAAAGTAACAAAATATTAAATCTT
Organism: Sapajus apella; assembly: GCF_009761245.1. Lineage (NCBI taxonomy): Eukaryota > Metazoa > Chordata > Mammalia > Primates > Cebidae > Sapajus > Sapajus apella. The sequence goes on from NW_022436997.1 coordinate 14,361,392, forward strand.
TTTATTATGGCCATTAGAGGAAGAAAACCTCAAAAGAATAATATTTGAAAGTACTTGGGAAAGGAAAACTTTAAAGCCTAGATAGCTAACTCAGCATAGTATCTAAGTTATAGACACTTGAGGCAGTTATATGAAAGATATAGAAATCAGATCCTTTAAAACAAATTCCCCTCACAGAATAGATGTTCTAATTATAGTTGTTGGGAAAATATGTTAAAAACGTAATCATTTTAAAAAATTTTTAAGGGAAATGTTGTGCTTCTCTCTCTTTCTCCTTCTCCTGTGTCCCTAGGCCATAGGAGATCTGTTCAGGTACATATACATGTGTGGGTGGAACGGTAGCAGGAAGAGGACTTCAAGCTCTCCTTCTAGAAACTGCTATGGCCATCAGCTCCTGGGCAGAAGGGCTTACTAAATTTTGAAACCTGGAAATTAGCCTTAAGTCTTAGGGAGGTCAAAAGCAGTTAAAAGCAGAGATGAGAAAAGGCCTTAGGTCAAGTAAGTTCCCTAGCACAGCAGGCTCCTGAGTCTGAGGAATGGCTTTGTAGTCACAGTCAAACTGAGAATCAGATTTTTACCTCCATTCTCACACTTACTGGTCTAATTTCCTTTCCATTGGTTTTGGAGGTAGAGTATTGATTTGTTTGGGCCCTGCTTGGTAATTTACCACTTTAAAGATCTCCATGTAGGTTCTGTGTAAGTTGCAGTTAAAGAGGAGACAGGTTGCACCCTCTTCCCCTCCTGAGACGTGACGGGACCTTCCTGGGATGGCATGTGCTGCCTGGGGACTGTGTGGTGACCACACAGAGGGGGCATGACTTGATGGCTGGACTGACCGAATTCCAAACCTAGTATTTCTCCTCTGCCAAATAAGGATTAACAGTGTCCTCTATCAGAAAAAACTGTTTGGAAGATTAAATAAGATCATATGTAAAATACCTGACACAGAGGCTAGACCTGAGTACAGTGTCCCTTCCCCTAGAACCAAATTATTCCCTCTGAACAGGCAGTGATGATCTCTAAGATCCCAAACTCATGCATATCCACCTTCAGGGGTCTGTTTCCGCCTCCCAAACTAATCTGAAATAAAATCTCATAGCTATTTAAATGGCCAGTGATTAACTATATCTTTCCAAAACTGCTTTTCCCAGGCATGTGGGAATGCTGAAGAAACTTCTTGTAATTGGCAACTCTAAAGGTGGCATGCCCATGACTTCTAATGTAAAATACACCTCACACTGGAGTTAATGTTATAGAAGCTTCTAATATGATGACTCTAGCAGTCAGACTTGACTTCAGTGGTGAAATTTGGTTTTATGTTAAGACTGTAGATACCAAAAGATAATTGTCTTTCCTGCAGTCCGCACAGTTATTTAAATACAATTAGTGATACAAAAGATGATCTGGATGGATTCCTATTTTTTCCAGGGCCTAACTAGTGATATCAGTAAAAATGCAGGAACTTTAAGGCCATTTTGAGCCCACAGATCAAATAATGTTCGATCTCTCTCTGGTATTTAAGAAAATAGACTAACTCATCAATTTCCCCAGGTACCAATAGGCCCAAAAAACAGAATGAGTGTATATGCTTCCCTGAGTAATCGACTACTAGGGGATGATTTTGCCTATGAAATGTGATATGGCAAAATTCTATGCAAAATGTAGAACTTTAAATTTGAAATAACACACTATTAAATGCAGTCATAAAGCCTCTGTACAAAATTTAAAATAATGTGAAACATCCCAAATTAAAAATTCTTCAAGAAGCCAATTATTTTAAAGCTAGTAGTCCACATGAATTGAAAACTAATTATCTTACCTCCACAAAGCAATCCACTTTAGCAGGTTTCTACAAATATCTATTGCTACCTGTCAGTCAAAACTGGTAGAACTCAATGGCTTCACAAACTTGCAATGAGCCATCGAAGGCTAGCAGGGAACCAGATCTGGAGATTAACAAAGCCAATCCCCTCTTTCTACGGCATTGAGATCTTCCATGGAGGGACCTATTTTCTGCTTTGAAATGATACTGAAAATTCCTGAACTTCCACTTGGGAAGCAGTTAATTATTACCTTAAAACATGTATCCCTTTTTTTTTTTTTTTTTCTTTGAGACAGAGTCTCGCTCTGTCACCAGGCTGGAGTACAGTGACACAATCTCAGCTCACTGCAACCTCCATCTCCCGAGTTCAAGCAATTCTCTTTCCTCAGCCTCCCCAATAGCTGGGACTACAGGCACACGCCACCACGGCCAGCTAATTTTTTGTGTTTTTAGTAAAGACGGGGTTTCACCATGTTGGCCAGGATGATCTCAATCTCCTGACCTTGTGATCCACCTGCATTGGCCTCCCAAAGTACTGGGATTACAGGTATGAGCCACCACGCCCGGCCAGAACATGTGTCTTAAATAATCACAGTGAACCATGGAAAAAGTAATCAAATGAAAGTCTCCTGTTACTACTATCATTGCAGGTAGGGGGCCATGACAGGCTGAGATGGTTCCATTTCCCCCTCTTACTTTAAAGATAACTGGATATGGGATGAGAGTTCTCCTATAATTGAAAAAGAGGAAACATTTGTTACCAATTATGTATGACTCAGTAAACTGCTGTATGCTCAAGTCATAATCTTTAAAAACAATTATAAAACAAAAATCCACATACTATCAAAAAACAAAGTCTGAAACTAACAAGTCACTAAAATTTGGACCAAATATAGCTATTTGATATTAATAAATGTCATTTGACTAAAGTGTATAGATACCTGCTCATTGGTTTGTCCTTATATTATTATGCTATATATGAGTAATATGATTAAAATCCCATATAAGAAATTGACATTTTTTTCTTCTGTTGACCCTAGAATAAAATATAAAATTCTCAAAAATTTACCTTGATCTCAATTTGAGAATTTTTTTATTATGGAGCAGTAACAGTTTACTCATAACTTGGTGGTGTTAACCACCCAAGAGATCCATAGAACTTGTGGTTCAAATGGCCATGACTGCATAGAAAACAATGATGAGATCAACCTTCAAAGGGCTGACTTTTCTTAATCAGGATTTTTATTGTAAACTATTGTGAACACATACTGCAAGAAAAGCCACATATGCTATTGCTTTTGCTAATCAGACTCATAGTAGTCCATTTTCACTCTTTTATAAAGAAATACCTGAGACTGGATAATTTATAAAGGAAAAAAGTTTAATTGACTAACCGTTCTAGATGGCTGGAGAGACCTCATGAAACATACAGTCATGATGGAAGGGGAAGCAGGAACATCTTACATGGCAGCAGGAGAGAGAGGAGAAAGCAAAGCAAGAGAGCCCTTATAAAACCATCAGATCTCATGACTACTCACTATCAGGAGAACAGCATGGGGGAAACCGCCCACATAATCTATCACCTCCCTCCCTCGACATGTGGGGATTACAGGTCTCTCCCTCCACACATGAGGATTACAATTCGAGATGAGATTTGGGGGGGGGGGACACAGAGCCAAACCATATCACCTATTGAAAAAACTACTTTATTTATTTATTTTTTTTTGAGACGGAATCTTGCTCTGTTGCCAGGCTGGAGTGCAGTGGCACAATCTCAGCTCACTGCAATCTCCGCCTCCTGGGTTCAAGCAATTCTTCCGCCTAGCCTCCTGAGTAGCTGGGACCACAGACGAGGTTTCACCATGTTGGCCAGGATGGTCTCGATTTCTTGACCTCGTGATCAGCCCACCTCAGCCTCCCAAAGTGCTGGGATTACAGGTGTGAGCTCCCGCGCCTGGCCTTGAAAAACTACTTTTAATTAGTTCCCCCACCTCATCCTCCTTCTCCCTTTCTTATTCTCCTGAGAATAATCTGTTTTTCTCTAAGGTTCTTCCTCCTGCTTTTTTACCACCACCACCCCTCCTTCTATCATGCCCTCATATTTCCACTTGTAGCACTAGCCATTCTTACTTACACAGCGCTTATGATGTGCCAAGCACGGTTCTAAGCACTTTACATGTGTTATGTAATTTAATTCTTGCAACAACATTACAAGATGTGTATTTTTATTACTCATTATAGAGATGAGAGAATTAAGGCGTACAGACATTAAGTAACTTGTCTAAATGCACACAATTAGTGTGTGGCTGGGATTCAAACCCAGGCCATCTGGCTCCAGAGTCTGCACGTTCACCACCAGCATGTGGGCCATAATTATTCTTCTGTCACTAAAGTGACTTGCTACAACTTCCTTTTATTGGAGTGACCACACTTCCAGGTTTGCTGGAGACAGGGAAAGTCTGCTGTCCACAGTTCTTTTTCTTTCTTTCTTTCTCTTTTTGGACAAAGGCTTGCTCTATCACCCAGGCTGGAGTGCAGTGGCATGACCTTGGCTCAGTGAAGCCTCCATTTCCCAGGTTCAAGCAATTCTCCTGCCTCAGCCTCCCGAGTAGCTAGGACTACAGGCATGCACTACCACACCCAGCTAATTTTTGTATTTTTAGTAGAGACTGGGTTTCGCCATGGTGGCCAGGCTGGTCTCAAACACCTGTCCTCAGGCGATCTGCCTGCCATGGCCTCCCAAAGTGCTGGGATTACAGGCTTGAGCCACTGTGTCCAGCCCACAGTCATTTTTGACATCACCTTTTTCACCCTCAATATTGTTTCTGTTTAGATAATAAGTTATATCACACATTTAAAGCTACCTACTTTTCAGGCCAGGCACAGTGGCTCACACCTATAATCCCAGCACTTTGGTAGACCTAGGCGGGCAGATCACCTGAGGTCAGGAGCCTGACCAACATGGAGAAACCCTGTCTCTACCAAAAATAGAAAATTAGCCGAGTGTGGTGGTGCATGCCTGTGATCCCAGCTACTTGGGAGGCTGAGGCAGGAGAATCGCTTGAACCTGGGAGGCCGAGGTTGCAGTGAGCTGAGATAGCGCCATTGCACTCCAGCCTGGGCAACAAGAGTGAAACTCCGTCCAGAAAAAAAAAAAAATTACCTATTTTTCATATGTACCCTTGTTGAATGCCTGCAACATACCAAAAACTCTGTACTTATTATTTTACTTAACATCATAGAAATTTCATGGTACAGTGATTATTGTTCCCATTTTATGACTGAGGAAATTGAGGCTCAGAGATATTAGGAAACCTCCCAAAATTGCAAAACAGTAATTACTGGCCCAGGATTGAAATTTAAGTCTATGTGATGCAAAAGCTCATGGTCTTAACCAGCACCTCCATATTTACCCCTTATGAAAGGCAAAATCATCTGAAATGTCACTAGCCAGGCAAAGGAAGGTCTACCATTACTGCCTGCATAGAATTCAACTAGGGCAGTTATTTTGAAAGGGTGGTTCACAGACCCTGGCAACCTCTGAGATCCTTCTATGGGTTGTTAAGATTCAAAATATTTTCCTGTTACTACTAAGATGTTATTTGCCTCTTTCACTGTGTTGACATTTGAACTCCTGGTGCAAAGGTAATGGTGAGCCCATGACAAGACACCACTTCACACCCACCAAGGTGGTTACAACTTTTAAAAATAGAAAATAAAATAATATTGGTAAGAATATGGTGAATTTGGAACTCTCATACATTGATGGTGTGAATGCAAAATGGTTCAACTTCTATGGGAAATAATTTGACGATTCTTTAAAAAGTTAACACAAACTTACCATATGGCCCAGCAATTCCACTCCTAGATATATACCCAAAATACTACAAACAATAATACATACATAAATTGAAGAGCTTAGAAGTCGATCAAATTTTTGAAAAACAGCCACTATAACCTTCATGAAATATGAAATAGATAATTTGACTAGCCCTGTAACTATTTTTAAAAAGTTGAATTCATAATTTTAAGACTTCCTGGAAAGAAATTCCTGGCCCAAATGGTTTTACTGAAAATTCCACTAAACATTTAAAGAATTAACATCAATTCTACACAATCTCTTCCCTCCCCCTACCCAAAAAATAGAAGAGGAGGCAACATCTTCCTATTCATTGTAAAAAGCTAGTAGCATCCAGATATCAAAACCAGATAAAGACAATACAAAAAAAGAAAATCTGACTGGGTGCAGTGGCTCACACCTGTAATCCCAACACTTTGGGAGACAGAAGCAAGCAGATTCTTTGAGGCCAGGAGTTCAAGACGAGGCTGGCCAACATGGCAAAACCTTGTCTCTACTAAAAATATGAAAATTAGCTGGGTGTGGTGGTGGGTGCCTGTAATCCCGGTTACTTGGGAGGCTGAGGCACAATAATTGCCTGAACCTGGAAGGCCGAGGTTACAGTGAGCCAAGATCATGCCACTACACTCCAGCCTGGGTGACAAGAGTGAGATTCTGTCTCAAAAAAAGAAAACAAAACAAAACCCAACAGACCAATATTCCCTTATGAATTTAGAGGCAAAAATCTTTAACAAAATATAAGCAAATATAATTCAGCAATATATAAAAAGAATCATACATCATGACCAAGTATGGCTTGTTCCAGGGAGTAAGAGGCTGGTTCAGTATTCAGAGTCAATCAATGTAGTCCACAGTATTAACAAGTTAAAGAAGAAAAATCTCATGATTATGTAGATTGATATAGAAAAGGCATTTAACACAATTCTACATTCATTTATGATTAAAAAAAAATCCAGAAAAATAGAAATAAAGAAGAACTTTCTCAACTTAATAAAGTGCTTTTCCAAGACTAAGAACTAGGCAAGAATGTCCACTTTCATCACTCTATTTAGTATAATACTGGAAGTTCTGGTCAGTCCAACAGGCAAGAAAATGAAATAAAAGACATACAGATTAGAAAACATAAAATAAAACTTTCCCTATTTGTGAATGGCATGATTGTCTAAGTACAAAAACAACTCAAAGAATCTACCAAAATTTAAAAAAAAAAAAAAAAACTCCTAGAATTAAGTGAGCTCAGGACACAAGTTGAATATACAAAAATCAGTTATGTTACTGTATACTAGCAATAAGTACATGGGAACTTATGAGCATGAGCAAAAGACATCAAGAGATATTTTGCTGAAGAGAATATACAGATGGGAAATAAGCAAATTTAAAATATGATAGCATTATAATAGTTTCCCTGCTAGGCATGGTGGCTCACTCCTATAATAGCAGCACTTTGGAAAGCAGAGGCAGCGGATCACCTGAAGTCAGAATTTTGAGGTCAGCCTGGCCAACATGGTGAAACCACTGTCTCTACAAAAATACAAAATTATTAGCTGGGCGTGGTGGTGGGTGCCTGTGATACCAGCTACTTGGGAGGCTGAGGCGGAGAATCACTTGAACCTGGGAGGCAGAGGTCACAGTGAGCCAGGATCACACGACTGCACTCGAGTCTGGGCGACAGAGTGAGACTCTGTCACAAAATAAATATATGCATATATAAATATAGTTTCTCCTAAAATGAGATACACAGATGTAAATCTAACAGAGCATGCACAGGACTTGTTGCTGAAACCTAGACAATGCTGAAGAAAGAAATCAAAAACAAACATGAGAAAGGGAGAGAGAAACTATGCTTATGGATCGAAAGACTCAACATAGTAAACAGGTGTCAATTCTCCCAAAATTGATATTCAGATTTAACTCAGTTCTTGTCAAAATCTCAGCAAGAATTTTTTTCAGTTAGAGACAAGATTATTCTAAAATTTATGTAGAAAGGCAAAGGAACTAGTATAACTAAAACAATTTTGAAAAAAAAAAATAATAAAGTCGGAGAAATCAGCCTACCCAATTTCACAACTTACAATATAGCTATAGTATATATATGGTAATCAAGACTGTATGGTATTGGTAGAGAAAGACTATACAATCAAGACTATATAGGAATCAAAAGTACATGGTATTGGTGGAAGAATATATACATAGATTAATGAAATGTAATAGCGAATCTAGAAATAGACCCATACAAATATGTCAAACAGAAATGCAAAAATAAATCAATAGAGGAAACATAGTTTTTCAAAAAATTCTGCTGTAGGAATCATCCATAAGCCAAAAAAAAAAAAAAATGAACCTTAACCTATACCTCACACCTTATACAAAAATTATCTCAAAAGATATTACTGAATTAAATGTAAAACATAAAATTATAAAACTTTGCCTAAGCTGTAGGAGAATATCCTCAGGATCTAGGGTTAGGCAGATAGTTCTTAGGCTTTACACCAAAAGAACAATCCATTAAAAAGAAAAATTGATAAATTGGATTTCATCAAAATTTAAAACTTTTGCTCTGCTAAACACCTTGTTAAGAGAATAAAAAGTCAAGCTACAGAGAGGGAAAATGCATTTCTAAATGACATATCTGACAAAGGAATGGTATATAAAATATGTAAAGGACTCTCAAAATACAATAATATAAGAACAAAGAATCTTGGAGCTGGGAGCGGTGGCTCACATCTGTAATCTCAGCTACTCAAGAGGCTGAGGTCAAGAACTGCTTGAGCCAGGGAGGCGGAAGTTGCAGTGAGCCAAGATTGTGCCAGTGCACTCTAGCCTGGGCAACGGAGTGAGATGGTCTCAAACTGGAGAAAAAGAGAGAAACTGGACCACGCATCTATTGCTGGTGGGAATGTAAAATGGTAGAGCACTCTGCAAGTCATGTTGGTAGTTTCTTTAAAAATGAAACATGCAATATACCAGAGAAATGAAGACTCAAAAACTTGTACACAAACATTTACAACAGTTTTATTTGTAATAGTCAAAAAACTGATAGCAATCCAGATGTCCTTCAACAATTAATTATTCAACAAACTTTAGTACAGCCATATCATGGACTACTATTCACCAATAAAAAGAAACAAACTACTGATAGGCACAATAACCTGGATGAATCTGCAAAGAGTTATGTTGAGAGGATGAGGGTAGCAAATCCCAAAATGTTCCACACTGAATGGTTCTATTAATAGAATGTTTTAAAAATAACAAAATGATATAGAGAACATATTAATGGTTGCCAGAGGATAAACAGGAGGTGGGAACAAAAGGGAAATGGATGTGGCTCTATAAAGGCAACTTCAGGGATTCCTCTGGGGATGGAAATGTTCTGTGTCTTGATTGTATCAATGTCAATATCCTGATTATGCTATTGGACTGTGTATAGTTCTGCAAGATGTTACCATTAGGGGAAACTGAGTAGATAGTAGAGGGGATCTCTCTGAATTATTTCTTATTACTGAATATGACTACAATTATCTCAAAATAAAATTTGAATTTAAAAAATTGAGTAAAGTGAGCCTGATGCTACAAGAAAGATGGAATTTGTTGCTAAGGATAAAATTGAATCTTTCAAACAAAAGTTAAAATTTTGGAAAATTTGTTTCTGCCACAATGAGCATAACAACTTCCCAAGAGGGGGTTTTAGTCATTTATTTATTTATTTATTTATTTATTTATTTAGACACGTGGTCTTGCTCTGTCACCCAGGCTGGAGTGCAGTGGTGTAATCACAGCTCACTGCAGCCTTGCCCTCCTGGGCCCAAGCAATCCTCCCACCTCAGCCTCCCAAGTAGCTGGGTCCACAAGCGTGTGCCAACATGCCCAGATAATTTTTTATACAGAGAGAGGCAGTCTCCCTATGTTGTCCAGGTTGGTCTCAAACTCCTGGACTCAAGTGATCCACCTGCCTCAGCCTCCCAAAATGCTGGGATTACAAGCATGAAAGACTTTAAAATCAGATCAGTAGTTCAATTAACTGATGTTTTCATACCGTATAATGAAATGTGTCAAATGTTTACTAACAGCTGCATAATTCAGTGAACCGATATTTTCTAAATGATCAATGCACAATATTGCAAAATCATACATAGCTGAAAGACTCAAAATGCAAGATAGACTAATGGATTTTACAGAATGGAATACAAAAGTTCATTGATACGGTTTCAGATTTTGATTGCAACTAACCTCTAAGTTACCATTTTCAACTTTTAACAAAAGTATTTCAAAAGAATATTCATATTTACCTGAAAAAGCTATTCAAATATGCCTCCCTTTTTCAAATACATATTTGTGTGAAGTTAGATATTCTTCACATCCTTCAAACAAACTAATATATCACAAGAGAATAAATGCAGAAGAATCTATGAGAACTTGACTGTCTTCTATTGAACTAGGCATTAGAGATTTTTCCAAAATATGTAAATAAATGCCCCTTTCTTTGCTAAATATTCTGTTTTGAAAAATATAGCTATTTTTCATAAAAATATTTATGTTAACCTATAAAGTGCTTATTATTCTTTCATGATTAATAAATACATACTTTAAATTTTTCCTGGTTTGAATTTCTAATAAAGCAAATTTTTAAATCAATGAACTCATAAGCAAAAGCTCCTTGAGATCCTCAGTAATTTTTTTTCTTTTTTTTTTATTTGTCAATACCTATTAATTAATTTATTTTTTAAATTGCATTTTAGGTTTTGGGGTACATGTGAAGAACATGCAAGATTGTTGCATAGGTACACACATGGCAGTGTGATTTGCAGCCTTCCTCCCCATCACCTATATCTGGCATTTCTCCCCATGCTATCTCTTCCCAACTCCCCACCCCCTGCTGTCCCTCCCCTATTTCCCCCCGACAAACCCCAGTGTGTGATGCTCCCCTCCCTTTGTCCATGTGTTCTCATTGTTCAACACCCACCTATGAGTGAGAACATGCAGTGTTTGATTAGATCCTCAGTAATTTTTAAAGTGTAAAAACTCCTGAGATTCAAAACTTTGAGATGTGCTGCTCAGAGAATGAAAGGTTTTCTTGCTGATTATAGTCATATGCTCAAATTCTAAACCAAGCTCATGTACCAAAGGGATTATATAAGAAAATAAGAGAGTAGCCAGTTTTGGAGAAGAATGTATGTTGACAGAGTGGGGAGCTATCCCATTACCCTTCTCAATTCTGGGAAAGGATGGCACTGAAATTGCTGCAATTCGGCATGGAGGATCATTCCCATAGGGTGTTTCTAGGTTTCTAAGGAATCACTTGTGAGGACACCACACTTGGCCCCCATATGGAGGAAACAGTAATATGAAAAGCTATCTCTAACTGTTGCTCTCCTTTTTTTTTTTTTTTTTTTTTTGAGATGGAGTTTTGCTCTGTCACCCAGGCTGGAGTGCAGTAGTGGGATCTCAGCTCACTGCCACCTCTGCCTCCCGGTTCAAGTAATTCTCCTGCCTCAGCCTCCCGAGTAACTGGAACTACAGGCCCGCCACCATGCCCAGCTAATTTTTGTAATTTTAGTAGAGATGGGCTTTCACCATCTTAGCCAAGATGGTCTTGTCCTGACCTTGTGATCTGCCTGCCTCTGTCTTCCAAAGTGCTGGGATTATAGGCATGAGCCACCACGCTCAGCTTGGTGTCCTTTTTTATAGACAATATTATACTTCCAGAAAAGCCTGAATTGCTTTTCTCTCATTTAAAAGAAGGATATGCAAACAGCATTTCACCAATTGACTTTGATCAAAATAGTGATTTACAGTAGTTTTAGCTATTTACAGAAAAGATCCCTTTTTAGAAGAATGAGGTGGTTGTAATATCACGTAGGTGAAATCCATGATGAAGGATCCTTTTTAATTCCATTTGCTTGCCATATTGTGGAGTTAATCTTCAAAAAGCATGCTCCTAAAAGGGAAAAGAACAATTGATGATTTAATTTCTAAATTTAAAAACTGTTATTTAAATGAATCACAATAAAATGATCTAGTCTTTAAATGAAGTCCTCATCAGCAGTCCCTTGGCCTCTCTCTTAGCTGGCAAGTGGCTCCTGCTCCTGGTCTCCATTTAAAGCCCTGGCTTTTTGGGCCCACATTATTCAGATGCTAAAACATTAGGGTGAACACATATATTGGCCTCAGCAAAAAAGTCATGCTGATTTAAAATCTAAATTACATCTGGGAGATATGTTATCAGTGACTTAACTGTACCAATGCCTAGCCCAAGATAATGTAAGTCAACTGCCTTGTCCTTGGGAATATGTTTAAATGACCCAGACACAAAACAGTCCTGTTGTAACATTATGGAGTGTGTGTGTGTGTGTGTGTGTGTGTGTGTGTTTCCACTTAATATCCTCACCATGTCCCTGATATTCTCATGGTTTCCCTCCTTTATTGACTTAGCTTCCTTCTTTCTCTTCTCTTTGGGTTTTGTCATTTTTCTTTAACTCCTTCCAGTTTTACTTGCTAAGTTAGAGCCCTTATAACAGCTGTTACACTTCCCGTTGTCAGGGAAATATCCTGGCAATCCCATCCACCCAGTTAACTTGTCCCCTCCTCCCCTGCCACTCTTCCACCTTCCCTGCACCAACTCCTGGCTCATCTCGGTGGCCCAGGGGACCGAACTTGCAGGCACAGCTGCCATCAGGTTGACCTACCAGGCCAAGTATTGGCTGATCTTTTCCTTTTAAGTCATAAAATAAGCTGAAAGCTCTCTTAAAACAAAACAACCTATTTACATTTTAAGTATTTTCTAATAATTTGGTTAAGTAATTGATCTATTGCCTTAAGATTAGCATAAAACATCTTCCTGATGTTGAGGAAATAGGACAATGATAATACAATGATTATCCTGTAGCCTATGATAACACAACGATTTGCTTTCAGTTCATTATCATTGTCCATGTTTTGACTGACTTGGCAAAAAAAATAATATCTTGATACTAGGCTGTCCCCTTTAAAAACTCATAACTTTAAATATAGTATGTCTTGAATAATCGTTTTTCTTGAGAAAATACACTCTTGCTTCAGCCAATTGCAGTATTTTTATTTTTGGATATATTCTAATTAGGCATATTTTCTGACTGGTTTCAGTAGCAATTTTAGAGACTCCAATTGGAATGAAATAGAACTGGAAGAATTTTAGGGCTTCACTTTGAAGTAATGTTCAGATTTTATGACACTCTCTGTGCCCTTTTGCGAGGAAGAATATGAATCTGCATGTAAAACTCCATGCTCTACTGCTGGAGTATGTAGTTGATGCCAGGGCCCTGCTGCTCGGTACTGCCCTTTGAATGAAGGCAGGATACAAAAAATGCCCTCCCCCAAAGACCATTGCCTTGCTCAATTTTATGCCCCTTCCTTGGAGGGAGCCCCAATCCAGTGATGTGGGAGTACAAAGACCTGTCCCCCTTCCCCCATTCAGGACGTGTCTAAGAGGGAGTCATCCCTACTCCAGAGCTCCCTGGAGGATGAGCTGAGCCCTCAGCTGCAACAACATCACAGTCCAACTTCACCCTCTGCCCAGGCCAGGCCAGCTCCCTCAGCCTATTACACATTTTCCAGGAGCCCTCCCCAGTATACCTCCTGTATATAAATATCCATCTCAGAGTCAGCTTCCCAAGGGACCCACTGGAAACAAGGTAGTTTCAGGAGTCTATTCGCATTTTAGAGATTTTTTTAAGGCAAGACTTTAAATCTTCTACTTGAAAACTTGTCTTAGAATTAGTTATTCCACATGAAGCCAGAATTAACTGGAACCTTCTTTGATGAAAAAGCTTCCCCAAACATGCCTGCATCCCCTTCCTATGGGCCTCAGCTCAGCACCACTGCAAGGCCTTTAGAACAAAAACACTTGCAGGCCACCTCTCCCCTTTACCAGGAAGGTTTGAACTTGCAGGCAAAATCTGTTGTGCATTTGAAGTCACAGACCACCCCACACTCCGGAAAACAAAACCCACACAAACAACTGTACACAATGTTGGATACAATTCCAGGAGGATAATGAACCTCCACAAATCCCAATTTAAGAATCGTTGACATACAGTGAAAGTAATAGGAACTTTTAGAGTCTGAAATCAGTTGTCCCAGCAAAGGAAATAAAGAGAACAAGGCAAGAACCAAAGTATAGCAAAAATGTCCTAATTCCTCTCCATATGATTTCAACAGTTGGTTGTGAATAATCAAACATCAGCCTAAACTTACATTTTGCAGAGTCGAATTCGCTGTATTTGAACTCATCTTTTTACGATATTTCTTCCTGGTGCAATAGACACTGACAAGAGTGACGATCAGCATCAAGGCGAACACAGCGACAGTAGATGAAACGGCAATGACAATGGTGTCTCGGGTAGAGCCTCTCTTTTCACACCTTTCTCCCATGTACCACCAGTCTTCCCCTGACCGGCACCTGCACATTGAGAGAGTGACTCAGAGTTATGAGTTGATATCTAGCTCTGGAAATCTTTACCGTTAAAGATGTGCATCACCTTTAGTCTACTTGATCACCAGTAGATCCTTGCTATATGGAACTATTTTACCCACTCTGGACTGGAACGAGACTAGTACCTAGAGCACAGGTAGAAGCAATGGAAAGAAAAAATGAAATTCCTTCTAAGCTGATACTAAAACAGCATCTCCAAGTTAGAAAAGGCCAATAGCACAGATAAAAGCAAAAGGCTAGTTCTCAGTGTCCCACACCTGCCACCCTTCAGCTTCACATCTTGACCAAGCCCCCCACTGAATGTCAGTATCTTCATCTAGAAAATGGAGGCAGCTACATTTAAAATGACTGAACTGTTATGAGGACTTTTTCAGACAATTAGAATATAGTGTGCTTTTTCTTTTTCATAAAAAATTTGTGTTGTCTATCACAAAGAAAGTTCTTGTGTCTATCCAAAGCCCCAAAAGGAAAACGAAAAAAATAAATATTCTGTGAATGGCTTTAAGATGAAAAATAACTGATTTTATTCATATGAACTATCAAGTATTCAATCCTATGTTATGGGAATAAAATTTCTAACCAAAGGATGGAGAGATCTCTTCCAAATGATTCTTACCTGCACTCAGCTTTGCCATCTTGAACAGTGCAGACACCATCATTTTCACAGGTGGTTTTTGAGCAGAGGTCTTGGATGCTAGAGGTTGGTGATGGCTGGGTTTGTGTAGAATTGAGGTGAGATATGTCTAGGAATATGGGGAAGAGTGTGGATGGAAGTCAGCTTTTGGTTAACAAACGTCTGATCTTTAAGATTCTTTTTCTTCTTTTTTTAGCGGTAGGATCTTGCCATGTTGCCCAGGCTGGTCTTGGCTCCTGGGCTCAGGCAGTCTTGCTACCTCGGCCTCCCAAAGTGCTGAGATAGTAGGCGTGAGCCACCATGGCTAGCCCAGTCTTCAGTTTCAAAATAGACAATGTTCAGATTTTAAGCTTGTGAGAAATTCAGGTAACCTTGAAGCACAGTCTAGCAACATTCATAGGCAGTGAGATAAGAACTAGGCAAAAGGAAACTGGACCAGCCTGCTGGCTCCAACTCAACCACATGCTAGCCTGGGTGAGTATACGCCCTTGATACCAACCTTTGAAAGACAGATGAAGAAACCAAAACTCAGAAATTTAAGGTAATTGAGGGCATTGCCCAAGGTTACAGGTGTCTGGCTTGGTAGAGCAAGTTGGTGGAGATTTGGAGCAAGACACAAAGTGCCCTGACAACCAGTGTTATGTTCTTTGCAGTATTTGTTATTGCTTCTCCTTGAAATCACTATGGTGAAAGAGAATTGATGCGTATCTGATTTTTTTCCCTCTGCTACATAAAATGTTTTCTCTCTTAACAAAAGTTATTTCTGAATAATTTTTCCAAGAGGTATCATCTAGATTTACTCTAATGGACACTGGGTCAAAATTTTGTGGGTTTTAATTGCACCACCTTTCATCACAAACAAGAATCTGATTTACCGAGATGCAGCTGGGTCTTTTAAAATTCTACCACATAAAAAATGGCAACCACCAGCATTGCTGCAAAATGTATTTATTGGCTGCCACAAGTAAGAAATTTACCATTAATCTAACACTAGATTCATGTCATTTCTGCCAAGATATATATGTTTAATTATATATATCTTCTCATTTATATCTTATCAAGATATATATATATATAATTATATATATTAATGTCATTTCTGCCAAGATATATATATGCACATATATATAGATGTATATACATTTGAAACAGATAAGACACAGTCATTTCCAGTTTAATTTCATGTGCTTGTGTGATATTTTTATTTCAGGAATCTGAGAGTATAATGGTTCTATTTTAACTTATTTCTAAAGAAATTTCCCAACCTAAAGGTTTCTACTATAACTTCATGTGGTGGTCATTAAATTCTTTATTCCACAATCCTCACTGTTCCAAATTAAATTATTTTCATATTGTTAATAATTTGTATTCCCCCCAAATCCCACACATGCCCATTTTCCCCACATCTCTGTATAATACACCTAAAAATGGAATGCAGAAAAACAGATAAAAATCAATGGTCACAACAAAAAGCTGGCTTATATAAAACTATTTTTATTGACATACCTTCCACTGTCAGTAGGATATAAACATCATTTCCTTTTATAAAATCTCTGCTTTTCAGCCTCTCATGGGTTATAAAGGCACTGGTTCCATAGCCCCTACCTCTTCTAAACTCAGTTCCATTAGGGAAAAAAGCCACTGCTCCCACTTTGGAAGGCCTGTCCCAAAAATAGGTTCCATTATCTGAAAAAGCAATTTATATTAATGGAGTGTGTTTAGCATCATCGTAGCTTTTGGTGGTAGGAAAGAACAGGCAATGTGAAATACAATTAGGCTGGAACTCAAAATAATTAAATGATGCCATTGACCTGTGATGTATTCCCTGGCAAATCACTGAGGCTTGTTCATTTATACTGTCCTAAAGGAAATGAGATTGCCTGGCAGGGAGGACCACACTCTGGAATAAGAGTGGAGAGATACCAGAAGTTTCCTAGGTACCAGAGATATGATATTCCTGAGACTATCATATCTCTACTCATTGGCCAGTATAGAAACCCTCCTATCTATTAGAATAATTTCTTAGTAGCCTTCTAAGGCTACTAATAGAATCCTTTTAACAAAGTTACAGAAACAAAGGATTATTAAAATTAGAAGTGTGATCATTGGCTTTCAGTGGGTTGTGTCTTTTTGAGATGGGAAAGATGGGGAATGATGTCATGATTAGCAAGTCCTCTGTAACTCTTTACTAAGAAATTATGATGCATTCTCACACCCTTCCCACCAACACTTGAATGCACCTGCTCAATATCTTCCTTCTGGTCAAAAACTATCCCCATTTCAAATGCTGGATTGTTTCTGACAATTCCAGTGGCGTGAACAAGGTAGCATGAGTTAGGAGAACCCAGCATGTGAGGGCCTCTCCACTGCAGGCCTTTCCACAGCTTCCACACTTGACCTATACTAACTCTCAAAGCAAATCTGTGGGACTGTTACTACAGCCCTGGCTTTACAGCTGAGGACACTGGGGCCTTAAGAGATTATTTGCTCAAGGTCACATAGCTAATGAGAAGCAAACCTTGGACTTGAATGTCAGACTTGAAAACCAACACTCCTTGCACAGAAGTGGAAATTTGGGGAGGGTCATCAAGTCTCAGGAATACAGTCAGTATCTTCTCTGTTTGTTGGAGTACTTGCTGACAGTTCTGATTGACTCTGTCTGAGAAACTCTTGTCTACAATTCTTGAAACCTTTCCCCTAAATATCTGTTCTTAAGATTTGGGGCTCAAAATTCCCTAGTTAACTAACTGTGCAATCTCTCATTCCCAAAATTATCCATCTCTCCTAGAGCAATGATTGTTTATTAGAAATAAAGAAAATGAGTTACAAACCAGTGGTCATAAATGGATCTGTAGTTATACTCCGCTGATTGGACATACGCTGTCGAATGTCAGGATTTTGATCCAAAAGTGTCATTGTGGCTTGTTGCCAAGGACATGGCCACTGTAATTGATCATCATTGGCTCCAGAGATCAAGTGGAAATATATGCCTGCATTAGTCACATCAGCTAGATTTAAGGAAATCTGAAAGGCATAACCTTTAGAAGAGTAAAATGGAGGGCTATACAGAGTTCCATTTGGGCTGCCAATGAACTCTGTGAAATTCCTTATATGCCATGTATGATGAGGGCACCGTGTTTCCGAAAGATTGATGTCATCAATAGACAGACCACCCAGTGATGCGCCAGAGCCTTTCCGTCCTTCAAACACCACTCTAAACTTCTTGGTCACTTGCAACGTTACGTGATAAAGTTGCCAGCTCCCAATGGGTATTTCTATAAAAAAGTCATTATTATTTCAAAGGCAAAGAACTTTAAGTCATGCACATGTCAACATTAGATTTCTAGCCTTCCTAGACAAAGGATCATCCAAAACCGATTTATTTCTACAGGTCAGAGGTATGATTTTTTCAAAGCTCCAGCCTAGAATTATTTACTTCAAGGTGCTTCTGTGGGGTCAGACTGTTTCTGGAATAGCTGAATGTTTGTCAAGCTGTTTCTCAAATAGATCACCCTCTCCTAGAGATGGGTGAGTTAACAACAATATCTAGTTCATGAGTATTTCATGCCCTATTCCATGACTTACCTGCCATTCTCCATTAGTTAAACAGCCAGCAAGCCCAACACTTGTAACACTTCTACCCAAGATTCCTGTGATACTCAGGCAAAGCCTTCTTTAATATATTTATAGTTTGATTGGAATACTTCCCTCACATGCAAAATCTTCAATCAACTTTTTAGTAATAGTAAACAAGAATTCACCAAACTCTAGAAAGCCCACATCCTGCAATCTACTCTTTAGATCACTTACCAGTGACTCAGCATTTTAGGCATTTATCTGATATTTGGTACTACCTCCTTTCTTCCCAACCTGCACTTCCTCCCCAACTATTAGCCCATACAACTCGCTAGCAGCACATGATATGCCATTTTGTCTGATTTTCTTATATCACATACTGAAATAAGAAGCAGTATACTGAATAATCTGCAGAAGCCCTCAGATGGACAACAGCTGAGAAATTCATGTCTAACTAGTGGTTAACACAAAGTCTTAAAACAAAAATATGTGGGCACTTAATGTGAAACACAACTACTTGAAAGTAAGTTAGACATACCCAAATGACAGAAAATAAGCAAGCTTCTCAAGTGGCTTTTTGTGTTATTGTATATCAATGACACACCTACAGATTGCAAATAGAAAGGATTCCTCTTCCAATCCTGGACAATTATATATATTATAGATACATTATATCAATATTTGTATTAATTTAGATATAATACATAATATATAATTATAGTAACATATGGCTTATATATATAAGGCTTTTATATATGTAATATATAATATGTATTATAATTATACTTTATATATTTTATATTGTTACATAAATAATATATATGTATAATGTGCATATTCTTACTGATATTAAGAACCTTACTGCTCATAGGTGTTCACAAAGAAAAGTATCATCTGTATTTCAGATTGTTTCTCATTGTTAAAAACAGAAAGAAAATGGCATACTATATTGCATAATATGTATCCAGTTGTGGAACAAACTGAATTACTCAATTCATTCAAGCCATGAGATGATTATGTGGAGAAGACAGTAATATATTTGCCAGCCCACAACCCCTCCCTTTCTCAGGCCACCCCCTTAACCATCTACTAGCATAGGTGGTCAACATGGCTCTCCTCTCCAACACATTATTGGTATGAAGAGTGGGTACCCATTTCCCACTCATGAATTGCTCCAGAAGTTGTGTCTAACTTAAGTCATAAGCGTCCCAGTTCTTCACTGGGATTTATTTTTCAAGCTTGATATTAGAGGAAGAGTTCTTTTTCCAGACTGGTAGCAAATTTGGTCAAATGTAAGCTAGGAAGTGAAACAACCAAAGTACCAGTCTTATAAACAAAGCCATTCTGAGATAAAACAAGAGGTCCCAGCAATGTTCAGAGACAGATCTATTAATAATTCTCCCTCATCTGTCCCACAGGCTGTAACTAACCTTCAGCCAAGAGCCCGTCCTATTTTGCCTAAGCTACTTCGCATTGTATTTTTATTGTATATTTTGTTTTATCAGAGACAGTCTTGATCTGTCACGCAGGCTGGAGTGCAGTGGCACGATCTCAGCTCACTGCCACCTCCGTCTCCTGGGTTCAAGCCAGTCTCCTGCCTCAGCTTCCCAAGTAGCTGAGACAACAGGCATGCGCCACCACTCCCAGCTAATTTTTGTAACTTTTTAGTAGAGACAAGGTTTCCCTATATATTGACCAATCTGATCTGAAACTCTTGACCTCAGGTGATCGGCCTGCCTTGGACTCCCGAAGTGCTGGGATTACAGGCATGAACCACTGCGCCCAGCCTTGTATTTTTATTATTCGCCAAGAACTAACCTCCACGGTACCAGTGTTACATGACAGAGCACTCAGAAAGAATCTTCATTTTAGCTTTCTTGCCACAGCTTAAAACAAGAAGAATCTAGGTCTTAGTTGAAGAGTAGTGACTCAGTAGCCCCTAACCTATTGTAAATGGTTGCATTAACTAAAGAAAAGACCTAAGATTGACTTACTTTAAACCCAAACAATAAAGATGTCGACACTGTACCTTTTATTTCTTCCACAAGGATTAAATTGCTGTCCACATTGTCTGCAGAATACTCCCTGATGTAGATGTTCAGTTGATCACTTTCACTTCCACTGTTGTATAAGTAAAATTGCAAGCACTGAAATCCTCTTTTAGGGTACAGCGTTCTACTTTCTAGCACTGCTGTGTTCCCTACATTTACAGAACTGGCATCAAAATGCATGAAGAAACCAGAACCTGTTAAACAAAAGCAGAATTGATAGAAAACAGATACTGGGTATAGGAATGTGTGTTTGTTAATGGTGGCAGCTAGATTCTTTACACGAGGCATAAGTAACATCCATATATAAATGGCAAGGGAGAAACAAGAGAAGCCTAAGCTACATATCTGGCACTTGCAAAAGCTAGCAGATTGATGTAACAGTATAAAACTCAAACCTCTCTATTATTTATAAAACGTTTACTTACAATAGTAGTTTTCCGTGGGCACTGATGCTTGCTTATCTTCATTTGCTATGAGCTATAATGATATAGCAAGTTTAAGTATCAAATGTTAATTTTTTTAAAAAGTCACTGTAAGGCTTCAGGTCACGCCCAGACAGCAGGGCTAAAGGGTAGAGTTTACACAGGACACCATTCCAGTGTCCACAGCCCTGGTCCAGCTCCAAGTGGGAAGAGCTCCCATTGAAAAAGATGCTAAAGAAGGTTGTTCCCCCTCTGAGAATACAAAAAAGGAACATAGAAATTAAAGTCAAAAAGAGGGTTTGAAACTTGGGTAGGTAGAGTTGTAGTATCTGTGTCTCCCAAGGCTAATTCAACATGAACTTGCCGTCCTTCTGGAGAGGTGGGCACACGCTGGAGCGAGAGTCCAGGCAGAAAACCAGGGCTTTGGCTGACCTGCCCCCACACCCCCCCCCCTTTTTTTTTTTAAACACTTTCTAAACAGAAAAAAGTGACAGCCACCTGATTTGGATTCTTCTTCCTTTCCTCCCTCCCTCCCTATCTACTTTCCTCTGGTCTAAGTAGGACCACTAGCCTCTATCCAAATATTCATTTATAAAGAAAAATAAAAGGAAAGGCACATTTTTGCCATTAGAAGCCTCCAATTCCTGCCTAGATCATCTGAGCTATTAAGCACTTGCCCGAAGTTCTGAAGTCTAGTTTTACATATTTGTTGCCAGAATAAGCAAATAAGTAAAAATTTGGTGCTTGTAGCCAAATGACTACTTAATGCAAAACAAAATGAAGATGGAAAAGGATATGCATCTGAAGAAAATTAAACTGTGCTTTTTAGATATTTTTGTAACAAGAGCATATAATCACATCCAGCTACAGTTCTGAAACAATAATTCACAGCCTAGTGCTGTCCACTGGAAAGAGTCTCTTGAATTCTGCAAAATTCTGGAAAACAGTAGTACTGCCCCTGAGATAAGAGTCCGTGCAGGAGGTTCAGTCTGGTATACGCTCCTATGGGAACACACTGGTAGAGGCATCACAGAGCCCAGCTCTGACTTATAGAAAGAAAAATAAACTCAGGAAGGAAAAGCAAAGAAATTAACAATGTCTTTATAAGATGCAAGGCCTACTTCTTAGTAGTAATCTAATGAATAATTATTAATAATTCTGATAGAAATCAGAGGTAAAATCCCAGTCTTTCATAGAGAAGTACATGGCTGTTGCCACTGAGTATACAGTCTAGGAGCATCTCACTCCTGTTACCTTGGCACTGGCCCATGTTGGAGTGATCGCTCTCTGGCCCCCTGGGAACCTGCGAAACCCGTTGCCAGTCAGCATTATCTCCTGAACTTTGGATCATACCACACACATTTTCCAGTTCAAAATTGCACGAGTCCATAAAACTCAAGGAGGAGGCTACAAAAGCAAAAAACAATTATTGACACTCATACAACATGATAATCTAAGTAACAAAAACTGAACTTATCACAATGTTAGAAATGCTAGGATGGTATTACAGGGGACGCCTAGCTGATTCTGGGTGATGGTGGTTTAAAGATCACTCTTTATCTGCAGAACCCCTACAAAGAAAATAATTAATTCTGTAGATCTGAATAAGCTCCCTGCCCCAAGTCTTTTTACAAAAATTATCTAATTTGTAGAAACCTGAGTCTACACTCCCCTAGTTATTCGAATCATTAAGCCACAATCCAGATGATTTGATCCCATTCATATTACAACTATACATATCATTTTAGCTAAGAAAAAGTGTAAGTATCAATCTGATCCACATTTGAATTAGTAACAGCTTTAAAAACCTGTCTGAGGCATATTTCTACAGGACCCAATTTATTTTTAGATCTCAACAGCAGATGTGGTGAAAAGAAAAATGCTGCTTCCAAGTTTGTAGATGGAGATCTGAGTGCTATTCTGTTTACTTCCTGAACATCACATTTCTATAATTTCAGAAACCCCACCAATGCTTGACAAAATGGCACAGACCATCATTTTTTTCTACATAACAGAGGGAAATATAAGTCATTTCAAAGAACCTGTCACATACAGCAGTTATACAGTCGATTCAATTTTAGGAGATCAGCATCACTGAAATCCATTCGTTGGCCAATCACATCCTCGAAGTCTGAGATTCTTGTGACAATTGTCGGCTCTGTTCCATTTTGGAATGCAGTTTTGCTGTAGTGCATTACTGAAGTGTAATCATAGGCAACGTTCAGGGAATCTGTTACGTTGTCACTATAGGCGTTAAAATTGTGCTCTCTGCCTAAAGCATAAATAAAAAATCTTTACTTGATGTTAACATAATTAACACAAGCAATTTTTGCTACAACTAACAACAGCTTCATTATTTCCATCTTACAATATAATATTCAATCTTAGAACTGTGATACCTTAGTCTAAGGCTGTAAGAACTGCTTGTGAAAAGGAGGATTCTAAAAAGTGTTGTTAACCAGCCTTGGCAACAAAGTGAGACTTCATCTCTAATAAACAGCTTAAAAATTAGCCAGCCATGGTGGGGCATGCCTGGAGTCTCAGCCACCCAGGAGGCTGAGGTGGGAGGATTGCCTGAGCCTGGGAAGTTGCGGCTGCAGTGAGCTGTAACGCCACTGCACTCCAGCTGGATGACAGAGTAAGACCCTGTGTCAAAAAAAAAAAAAAAGTGTTGTTGAACCAGTCGGGGCATTGGCCAACAATGATGAGAGGCTGAGGACGTTCACAGCGGGTGGAGATAGGAATAAGAAGACTTTGAAGGGATGGTGAGATGGAACCTGAGAATGATAACCTTCTAGTTATCCCAGAAAGGAGTCATTAGAAAGCACTGACATGTGGTTATTGACTGACCATAATTCATGGTTACTGGAATATGTGCAGATGTATTTAAAGCATGGTGAACCAGCCTGGCCAATGTGTTGAAACTCCGTCTTTATGAAAAATGCAAAAATTAGCCAGGCATCATTCCAGGCACTTGTAATCCCAGCTACTCAGGAGGCTGAGGCAGGAGAATCGTGCAGTGAGCTGAGATCACGCCACTGCACTCCAACCTGGGTGACAGGCTGAGATTCTGTCTCAAATAAAGAAATAAAGCATAATGAATGTAGTTAATAATAGTGTATTTTGTATTTCAAAATTGCCAAGAGAAGAAATCTCAAATGTCTCATGATAAGTGAAGTGATGGCTATACTAATTAGCTTGTTTTAGTCATACCACTGCACCCCATAAGTATATACAATTACGATTTGTCAGTTTAAAATAATAATAAAAAACAAAAGTAAATACATTTAGAGAAGATGCCAGGCTATTTAGCATATACCAATGGGCAACTGATTCCAACTTGAAATGGAATGATTTTATGGGCACAGTGAGGTGGTTCCAATCTCCAAAACATAACGATGTGTTATCAAATGTGGGCAAAAGTTTTGGTTAAAATAAGACTTTGGGAATCCTAAAGAGTGTGGCTGTGGATTAAAGCTAACCACTGCTTTTTCTCAAGAAATCTTTTAGTTTGCTGCTATGCCTGACCCCATTCGAGATAACCAGAGGTGGGGGATAAAGAGCAAGAGCTGTGATTTCAAGAACTGTGATGTCAGGGGACTTTGCACAGGGCACTCCTCACAGTGCCTCAGACATAATAGCAATGCCCTTTCCTCTGCCTCACCCCATACAGGCAAGACAGATGAGGAAGCTGAGTGTCACTGTGGAATGTGGAAAACATGAGTTCTAGTCAGACATGGTTATTAAGACTTTGTGACTTTGAACACAAAATCACCAACAGTTCAGGCTATTCAACTATTACTGAAGATTGTTCCATGAAACAATAAATCCAAATACTCTACAAGCTACTCTGCAAAAAGAAGAAAGAAGACCATGATCAAATCATGTTGGGAAATGCTTGTTTTCTTAGAGATTTACAATTCCTGTCCACCTAATAAAGACTCTGAGCAGTATGGCAGGATAAATAAGTCTAATTTCTTTTAACCTAGATGCCATGGTTTGAATATGTCCCCCTAAAAGCATGTATTGGAAACCTAATCCTCACTGTAACAGTGTTGGAGGTGGGGCCTAATGAGCGGTAATTAGGCGATGCGGGCTCTGTCTCATAAATGGATTAATTCCATTGTTGCAGGAGTAAGTTTGCTACTGTAGGACTGGATTCCTTGTGAAGACAGACTTGGCCCTGTTTTTTTCTCTCTGACTCTCCCTTGCCCTTCTGCCCTCTGCCATGGCATGAGACACAGCAAGAAGGCCCTCATCAAATGTCCACCCCTTGATTTTGGACTTTCCAGCCACCAGAACAATGAGGGATAAATTTCAGGTTTTTATAAATGACCCAGTCTGTGGTGTTTTGTTATAGCAGCACAAGATGGACTCAGACTTGAGGATTTGCCAAATTGGGCCACAGACCCCTTTCCACAGAACACTCATGAACATACTATGGGACCAAATGTGCTTTAAGAACCACAAACCCAGTTTATAAGGACATATCTACCTCATATGAGTTTTGGAATACTAGTGCTCTCATAGCTCAGAATGAGTTAGAGCTGAATGAAATAAGACATCAAAACATCAAAGTCTTAAAATCATTAACAGTTGCCACAGAGGACAAGAGAGGACACATGCTTAGAAATTCAGTCCTTAACTAAAAACGTTGGAAAACAAGATAAATGTACCTGACTGAATTCTGTCCCACATTATCCTGACATAGTCATCCCGATCAGAACGTGACTGCTCATGCCAGAATCCCAGAGCGTGGAGGAACTCGTGTTGAACCGTTGCTATTCGGTCACAGTTTGCCCCGATGGAAAGTTCTTGCCTCCCAATCCGCCTATTTCCTACTGAAGACCAGCAGCTTATAGAAGAGTTTACAAGAAAGGGGGAAGAGGACGTTACAATCTGGGGTTTCGGGGCAGAATCCCCACTGCCTAGTCCACTTCATTACCCACCTAATCCTTTACTCGTCCATCTGAACACCGTGCATTTCTCTCTTAACAAAGGTGATATAGTTTGGATAATTGTCCTTACTCAAATCTCATGTTGAATGGTAATCCCCAGTGCTGGAGGTGGGACCTGGTGGGAGGTCTTTGGGTCATGAGGACAAATCCCTCATGGCTTGGTGCTGTCTTCACAATAGTGAGTTTTCATGAGATCTGGTCATTTACAAGTGTGTGGCACCTTCCCCTCCCCACTCTCTCTGGCTCCTGCTTTTGCCATGTGACATACCTGCTCTAACTTCACTTTCCACCATGATTATAAGCTCTGGAGGCCTCCCCAGAAGCTGAGCAGATGTCAACACCATGCTTCCTGTAAAGCCTGCAGAACTGTGAGCCAGTTAAACCTCTTTTCTGTATAAATTACCCAGTCTCTGGTATTTCTGTATAGCAATGCAAGAATGATCTAATATACTAGGTATTATACAATATGAAAAAACCTTACAGACCAGGTGATCTTTAAAGAAGTTCCCCTAATGCTAAATATTACATAAGAGCAAATCATCCCCCTAGTCCTGGTTTTTCCTATGAATTTCATAGTCTTTGAGATCCTCCTGGATGTGCCTATGCCCATTACCAAGGGCTTTATGGGGACAGCAACCACTCAGAATTGCTGAGCTCAAGACAAATAATACTGTCGCCTTCTTAACTCAAAAAATGAGTGGTTAGGTTAAAGTAAATTTAAATACAGACATGGACATGCCTACATACACATGTTTTTTACTTGAAAGGGATAAACAGTATGTAAATTAGAAACAGGCTGAGATTCACAAGGTTGTGGGTCTGATGGCATGCGAACCCATCCACCTTGTCTAAAGGTGGTTGTATGTCTGAAAATATAATTTGTATGTCTATGAAAACTAGATCCAGTTGTCTTTTACTCTCCAGCAACTAGCAAAAAAGTCCCCACCCCTTCCTAAAGGTCAGAGCCTAGGACGATTGCTATAATGTAATGTCCCAGGCACTAGAGTTCTCCTTAGAAGCCCTAGAAGACTAACTCTTCAACTTACCCACTGCCCTTGATCACTGATATATAGTTTGTTTCTCCAGTCCAAGGCTTAAAGTCGATACATGTTTTTAGGCGATAGCGTTCAAATGCATTGAGGATAACTCCCTTAGCATTCATTTCTGAAGGAAGAAAACAAACAAAAATATACTTATTAAAACAATCACCATTGAAAAATCCACCATGAAAGCAGGCCATGCAATATATTGCTTATCATGAGTTAGTTCCTTCATGAATGTTGAGTCTTTTATTTTTACAAAAATTAAAATTCATTATCCATTGAATATCATACACAGTATCTGCTTATTCTTCAGATTCCTTATTTGGCCTCATATTTCTCTAGCACTCATTAATGGTGCATTACTAAACAATAAAAATGCATTTCTTTACCTCAAAGAACATATCCATTGCATCACAGGCAATCAAAATAAATAATCACTATCACATGCTTCATCTGAGAAGCCATAATATGTATTTAAAGCCTCACAACTGGGCTTTTAATCTGAGGATCTTGAGATGGGAAGGTCTATGAACACCCTGAAATCGTATGCAAAGTGTGTGTGTGTGTGTGTGTGTGTGTGTGTGTGTGCATACATATCTACATATGCAAAGTGCATTTTCTAGAGAGAGCTTTCATGAGGTCTGCAAGTGAGCTCAGGGTCCAAAATATGGGTAAGAGCTAATGCTTTGGAGATAAGAATGATGTGGATATGGAGCTCAAAGAAGGCAGAGGCTTAGAAGAACCAACATGCAGGAAAATAAACTTGTGAGTGACCAGGAGGAAGGGGATGTATCAGATGCACATGGAGAAGCATCACATTGGCCAGGTCCTAGTGAAGTGAAAGATGGTAGCCTGCCAGGAGGCAGAAGACAGTATGGCAGAGGGGAAAGTGCTTGGACTTTGGAGCCAGACACACCTAAGTTTTTCCCTATCCTCACTGCTTACTTTTAACATACAACTTTTTCCATCAACCTTTGGAGCTTTGGTGTTATTTGCCATATAACTTTTGACATACATTTTTTGCCATCAACCTTTGGAGTTTTGGTGTTATCATCAATTCAGTGAGGAAATAAAATCAACTTTGCAGGGTATTGTGAATATAATAAGAGAAAGTAAAGGTGAAATTCCAAGTGAAATTAGCATCTGTCAAACGTTCATTTCCTTTCGCCCTTCTTGAGTGACCGTTGCATAGATGTTCAAGGAGGATTACTTGCTTTGCCTCTGTCAAGGCAGGTCTAAGAAGATCAAGAACAGGATTCACATAGGGAAGACCATAAAATCCATTAAGTTGTAAAAGGCACTAAGTTCAGACTTTTACAATACCACACAAATAATACACTATTATTATAAATAAGTTAAAAATGGATACGAATAAAAAGAAATTTAAAATCCTATCATTTTGCCTTTGAATGCATATATCACATACATATACTAATATTTCTGTTAAAAATAAAGTCATCATTTACATAGCATTTTACCAACTGTTTTTTCTCTAAATACTGTGTCATCAAAATCTTTTTTCATCATTGAATATTGTTTTTATCATTTTAAAGAATGGAGCATTAAAAATTGGATCCATTAGGCATTGGATCATGGGCAATCAAAATAAATTACCACCACATACTTAGTCTGAGAAGCTACAATATGCATTTAAGTCCTCACAGCTGGGCTTTTAATCGGAAGACCTCGAGATGGGAAGGTCTATGAACACCCTGAAATAGAATGCAAAGTGTGAGTGTGTGTGTGCACGTGTGTGTGTGTGTGTATGTGTGTGTATCTACATATGGCTGTAGCATTCAAAATGTTCTGTGCTATAAGTATCATATTTGGGTTATTATTTCAAATGTAATGCTTCCTTCAATTAAGTTATGATGATTCTGACCATCATATCACTGGTTTAAACAGAATGTAAAAAGATCATACTAGTCTAGGCCACTTATTGATACTTAAGGAAGATACTTTCTTCCCTGTGTTGAATTAATAAATAAAGTAACATGTGAAAGCTTGATAAACAGTGAGGCCCTCAACCAAGATAAGATCTTTATTTTCCATATGCCTTTATTTACCAAAGGCCTTAGTTAACCTTATGTCATAGAGGCAGAAAGCTCCACTTGAAACCATGTCATAGAAATCCCTAGGCTTCGAAAAATGAGGCAAGTTGCTGGCAATCCTAGGGGTTCAGTAAGCAGCTGTTCAGGATTGTTTCCCCTTAGTAGGCCCTTCCAGTTTCTAGCACCTTCCCCTTCATTTCCATCCCCAACTCTTTACCCTCAGCATCCCCCACTGCTTTTTCTTCCTTGGCACGAAGGCAAGGAATTGTAACTTAGGCCCTGGAAAATATAAATGGCTGCTTTGAGTGTTACACCTTTCAGGGAATTTGCATCTACCAGCCAGGTAACATCTGAAGTTCAAGCTCAAAGACTACAGCCCTACAGGTCGACCTACTAGAATCTGAGCAATAGGGCCTTCCAGAATCAACCCTTCATAGTTATTTACTTTTGCTACCTGTAAGAGTGGCCTTACTTAGTAATTTTCTTAGTCTGAGTCATTTGAAGATGGTATACATTTCTGAAACATGAGGATACTTTTCTTACATAGAAAATAAGTTGAATTCTACAACACTAAACAAAGGTATTTTCTAAACAAGAAATAATCAAAATCATATAATTTTTAAAAATTGGTCTATAAAAATTTGAAGTTTGATTCTAGTAAGAAGACTATACAACACAAAAACAAATGCAATAACATTAAGTGAACAAAATTAGAACAAAAAACTTAAGACATCATAGTTATAACTATGTAAAAATGTGCAGTTTCTAGGCTGAATTTTTACCTAACATATTTCATTTATATATATAGATATATATATACACACACACATATGCTTATCAATTTATTTCAAAAATGTTATTAACTACATATAACATGACAGAAACTATAGTAATCCTACAATTTGCAAGATGAAAAATAGCTCTTGTCCTCAAGGCATTCATTATGTTGTTTATAATGTTGTTTAAAAATAAATAAAGTTCATAAGTTTAGAGGGCTTTAGTTAAAATACATGGGGAAAAAATGGACTAAGAGATATATAAAATTAAAGCTCCCTCATTTTTCATGGAACATAATTAGGAGAATGGATTTGAAAAAAAAAAAAAAGAAATACAGCTGGACGTGGTGGCTCACGCCTGAAATCCCAACACTTTGGAAGGACAAGGCAGGTGGATTGCTTGAGTTCAGGAATTCAAGACCAGCCTGGGCAACATGGTAAAACCCCATCTCTACCAAAAATACAAAAAATAGCCAAGTATAGTGGCATGCACCTGTGGTCCCAGATACTTGGGAGGCTGAGGTGGGAGGATTACTTGAGCCTGGGAGGCACTGGTTGCAGTGAGCCAAGATCACACCACTGCACTCCAGCCTGGGTGACAGAGTGGGAAGGAAGGAAGGAAGGAAGGAAGGAAGGTCGGTTTAAAACAAAAGAACTTAAAAATTTTTTATCAAAACACTAAGCCAAAAATATATATATATTCAAAATCTTTCAGGTTCCTGATTCCAAAAGTCAATGAATATCTTTCTCTCCTCATGTTTTGTGTGGTCTTTGTATTTTCCAACCCTGTTAACTACTCTTGCCTTGGCTTTCCCTACCCTACTGTTGGTTTTTCATCTATCTCTCTGGCCAATTCCCCCTTCTCAATAACTTCCACCAGATGTTCCTTCTATACCAGTTCCAAAAAATGGCACTGAGTTTCATTCTTTACCATCGTCTTACTTATTCCGCGTAACCTTCCAGGATAAATCAATAAAATCCAGTTATCTATGGAGCACCTGTTATATGCAAGGCACTGTATAAAATGCTCATCCATAATTATGGCTCCAACCATCTCTTACATCCTAATGACTCCCAAACATTTCTCAATCTAGAATGACCAAGTCACATACCAACACTTTATTTGGTATCGCCACCACAGTGACCCTGATGCGTTTCAAATTCTGCATGTCAAAAACAAATTTCCACCGTACTTCTCTGTCTCATGCTCCTCAAGGTTAAATTCTCCATTCTGGTTAAAGACATTACCATCCACTCAGTTACCCAAAACTGAATCCCAGGCACTAGAATCTCTTTACCTAGGCCCACCTTCTTCTTGACCTCTTACAGTCAGTCACCAAATCTAGCAAATGCCTCCTAAATAGCTTTTAGATTTATCTACTTTTGTCTATTCCTATTGAGAAAGTCTTGGTTAGGAATCTCTTTATTCTTTCTCTGAATTTACTCAGTAGTTTTCTAGCTGGTCTCCCTACCTTCTTTTTACCTCACTAATGACACATCTTCTATACTTCAACCAGAGTGATTATTTTAAACTGCAATTTTAACAGTCTCACTGCCACAATAATACTTTTGGTGGTTCCGTGTTATTAGTATACACAACAAGTTCTCTAACATAGGAAAGACCCAGGTCCTTCCCCCAGAACCTAGGTAGGGTTCTGCCTACCTGCTCAACTTCCTACCTCCTCACTCTCAATCTAAATCCCAGTACAGGGTTTTCTCCCTTCTCCAAGCCTTACAGATCATGGTCCATCTGGCTAAAGCACCTTCCCTTGCTATTAGAGGCCACACTAGCCCACATGGTACCTGTGTGCCGATTAGAAAGAGGCACTACATCTGAGCAGGTGCTGCAGCTGCCAGCTGGCCAGATGAGTGAACAGCACTTTCACACAAGAAAACAAATGCCTCCTGGTGAACAGAAAGAACGTAAACCTGGTATCAGCGCCACTTGTTTCCTGACCCAGCCACCTGAGAGCAGCATCTTGAAGCAGCTCTACATCATCTGTGGCATTCTCTTCATTCATTACTTTCAGTCACAAAGACTTAGAGAATCTGAAAGCCAAGGTGGCATGATGGCACCAGCTTTAGGAGGCCATGTCAGTTGTAGGGTGTACAACTTACACAACCTTCGTCGCAGTCCTGCTATCTAGTGTCATCTGCTTATAATGAATATGTTTTCTATCTGGGTTGAATTTAATGCCCTTCCAATGTGCTCCCATAGCTTTTTGAACATATCACTAATCATGATGTTTATTCCATTCTATTATAATTGACTTGTTTTATGTGAATATCCACTGAAATGCATGATCTTTAAGGAAAATAGCAGGGTTTTCAAATACTGTATGATCTCCCATAAGTGGAAGCTAAATATTACGTATACATGGATGTAAAGATAAGAATGACACTGGGGACGACAAGAAGGGGAAGGGAGGGAGGAAAGCGTTGGGGAAGCTACCCATTGGGTACTATGCTCAGCTCCTGGGTGATGGGTTCATTTGTACCCCTAACCTCAACATCATGCAACACACTCATGTAACAAACGAGCACACGCACCCCCTTAAGCTAAAATAAAAGTTTAGAATTTTAAAAACTATAGCAGGCCAGGTGCAGTGGCTCACACCTATAATCCCAGCACTTGGGAAGCTGAGGCAGGCAGATCACTTGAGGCCAGGAATTCAAGGCCAGCCTGGCTGACATGGTGAAACCCCATCTCTACTAAAAATTCAAAAATTAGCCAGGTGTGGTAGCACATTCCTGTAATCCTAGCTCCTCAGGAAGCTGAGGCAGAAGAATCACTGAAACCTGGGAGGTAGAGGCTGCAGTGAGCCAAGATTGTGCCACTGCACTCCAGCCTGAGATAATGCCACTGACTCCAGAGCAATTCTCTGTCTCAAAAAAATGAAAAATAAAATTAAAAATTAAAAAACTATAACAGAATTTCGACCCAAACTTTTCCCAAAGAGCAATTTCTAAACTAATGCTGGTCAGTGACATCATTGTCACTGGTCCATAGATAAAATGAAGATCATGTTTAGAGTTTTCCAACACAATTAAATTTCTTCTATAGATAACTGTCCTTAGTTTTGGATTTGATTATTCTGACTTTTTAACATTTTAATACTAAACTAATAACATCATTTATTGTATGAAAAGAGGATGATAAAAGCTAGTGGGTTGTTATTAAGTTCCTGACCTGGCAAAATAAAATGTTGATAAAACAATGCCACTTCCTCAAGTTGTATTTAGTTGGTTATTTTATGCATTGTCTCATATGTATAACTGATCATAGAGGAAACCTTAAAATAAAGACTGGCTCCCATCAGTCAGGCCTTCCCTGTACCTGTTTAACAAAGTATATGGAGCAATGCACGTGGACCTGTGCCCCCTCGCCTGCCTCCACTACATCATGGGTGAGTGCGCAGAGGCCCTGAGAAGCCAGCAGAAGGCAGTGCTGATGAGCGCGCAGGTGATGGGCATCAAGCACCCCAATACCATCCAGGAAAACATGCACCTGGCCCTGCACTGCTTCACCAGCAGGCATGTGTCCCTGGTGCTGAGCCTGCTGCATGGCACCCGCTACCTCACGCTGCAGGTGCTACCTCATGTGCACTGCTTCGTACACTTTGTTAAACAGGTGCAGGGCCACACTGATGGGCTCACAGGGAGCCATTCTTTATTTTAAGGTTTACCCTGTGATCAATTATACATATGAGAAAACTCATTTAAAAAAAAAAAAAAAGACACCCGAGGTGGAGCTTCTGGACAACATTGGGTGGGTGCTGCACAGGGTGATGGAGTACGACCTGTCACCATGCTTCCTGGACAGCACATTGGCTGTCAGCACCACCTACCACGGGCCCGAGGCCCTCAAGGTGGCCCTTGGCCACCACCTTGTCACCGGGTCTGTGAGAGCAAAGCTGATTTCCGGTTGGCCCTGCAGCACAAGAAGGAAGGCTGCACACCCTCCCTAAGACCCACCTAAGCGAGGACCAGGGGAAGACCAAGGAAAGCTCAGAGTACCTCAAGCGCTTGACCCAGCTGGCCGTGGCCCTGCAGCACACCATCAACGAGATCTACCACGATGGCTCCAGCAACAATATCCCACCCCTCAACTTCACAGCCCCTGGCATAGCCAGCGTCTTGGAGCAGTTCAAAGGCATCAATGGCACCCTCTTCATTCCTCTCAGCCAAAAAGATTTGGAGAATCTGAACGCCAAGGTGGCATGGTGACGCCAGCTTCAGGAGGCCAACAGAAACAGTGATAAGGCTGAAGAACCCATGGCTACTGAGCCCAAGTCAGTGAGGGTACCAGAGAAACTGGGCTCCCAGCCCCTGGCTTCCAAGGACCCTTCTTCCCTGAGCTTGTAGGGGTAGAAGGAGACAGGCAGATGAACAGTCAGCGGCCCCACTCACCAGGAATCCAGAATCCAGGAGACGGGGTGTACCTGCCATCAGAAGAGGAAGCAAGGCTCTCTTCTTCCATGTTTCACCCCACCACACTCCCAGCATCTTCCCGGGGCCCTGGCCTGGCCTGCCTGCTCCCCAAAATATGTTTTTGTACTGGTTCAATGAATACATGATTCAGAGCCCCTACCCCCAAAAAAAGACTGGCTCCTTAATTGTTATGTCCTTAGCATAACAGAGTAGGCTTTCCATAAATGTTGGTTGAACTAATTACTATATTGGTCAAGACACTGTAAATATTTCAGACAGAATCATTTAGGTTATTTTTATTGTTCATTTTGCTTATTTTTTTAAGTAAATGCACATAGCCACACAAAAGAGCAAACAAACAAAACCTTAAAGACTATATAAGCCCACCCTTTGAACACTGTAATCATATTCTGTCAGAAATATACATTAGTTATGGATACTCCAAGGTGCATACTAACCCAAGCTATCTTCTAGAACATATGGAATTGTATGAGGCCATCTATAATTTTCTCCAATGATGGAATTTCTAACCTGTGCCTGTCAAAAATAAATGAGAAAGGGCCAGTTAAACGAATAAGGCAAAAACTTAGGAAACAATCAGTAGTTAATCTAGAAATAAATGAAGTTTAAAGCTCTCTCAGCAAAAATTGTGTGTGTGTGTGTGTGGCCCTACGTTTATCATAATATGACAAAGTTTCTAGGAGGAAATTACTAATTTCTATCGTTAATTTTGTTAATATAGTTGAAGAAGGAATAATGTAGAAAATAACTGTTGGAAATATGAACTACAAATATTGGTAGATTTATAGGTTAGTATCTTACACTTAAAGATTAAAAATATGCAAGAAAAAAGTGATATTAATACCTTGATAATCTGGATCGCACAATATCAGAAAAAGTCACACATGAGCTGGGCCAAAGTTTTCAGAAATTTTTAAAGGTTTCAAACTGCATACTAGAAAATGAATAATATTTCACTAATGTATTTACCCAGTCAATACATTGAATATTGTTCTAGAGAACAGAGATTCCTTGGTAACAAAAGTATCTGGCTTCATGGAGCTTTTATCTAGTGGAGGAGAGAAAAGAGTATGGGGAAAAAAATGTTTAAACAAGATCACAGGAAGGAAATTAGAAAGAGATGTGTGAACAAGGGCACAGGGATGAGTGAGTATATGAGATGGAGTGATCAAGACAGACCTTTCTGAAGGGATGACATTTAAGCGGAAATAGAAATCGCAAGAAAGAGCCAGCATTGCCTGGAAAGGTGGTTCAAGGCAGAGGGAATATTAGTTGCTCTGGTTCTTAGGTTGGAATATGCCTGGTTTGTTTTGAATATGTGTTGAGACCAGTAGCCTAATGAGTTAGGAGACAGCATGGATGAGACAAGAGGGGAGAAAAAGAGAGGAGAGGGGTGGGAGGGGAGGGAAGCAGGAGCGAAGTCATGCTAGGCTTAGAGGGCTAGGGCTAAGTCTGGAGATGATTCTAAACCCATAGGCAGCTATGGAAGAGTTTCAAGCCAGGAGGTGGAATGAAGTCACTGCCTGTTTGAAAAATGATTTTGCTGTAGGAGATGAGGGCAAGTAACAGGGTGGAAAAGATTATAGGGGAACAATATATGAAATAGAAAGACAAATTAGGAGGCTAATGGGAAAAGCTAGGCAAGAGATGATGGGACTTGAATTAGAGTGATAGAGAAAAGTGGATGATTTGCAGTGTATGTTAGAGCTAGAAATGATGGAACTTGCTGACGGGCAGGATGGGAAGTGAAGGAGAGAGGAGAAGCAAAGGTGATTTTTAAAGTTTGTATGTGTTCAGTTGAGTGAAGTCAGGGAGTGAGGATGACTTTACAAGGAGGGGAGAGTGGGGAGGGACAGTTTGGAGGCAAGATCAGAGTTTACCTGATCAGAGGACACCTTAGGTTTGAGATGTCTTGTAGACATTCAAGTGGAGCTGGCAAATTAGTGCTTGGATAGACCAGTCTGGAGCTCAGGGAAAGGAGAGGACCAGAGATACGCCTTTGGAGTCACTGGCATGGGGATGACATTTAAATCCCTGGCCCAAGGTGAGATCAAGAGAGAATACAGATAGAAGAGTAGGCTCAGGACTAAGCCTGGAACACTGTAGCTCTGTTTCCTGAGGATGGGAGGACTGTGAGGGATGTTGGTGCTTATGATAAAGGAAGTAAGGGAGTGACTCAAGCCTGTGTTGGAAGAGCAGTATTTTAAAGGAAAAGATCTATTGGATAATTTATAGGTCATATGGCGTACATATTTTAAATTATGATGGCTCTTGTCAAATTGTCTTCTCTCTTTTTTTCAAGATTATACACTGTCCATTGTAACATGTTATAAACACATTCCAAAACAAGCATCCTGGTTTCTCTTTATCATCACTAAAAGGGATAGTAAGTATTAAGTTTCTTAATCTTTTCAATCGAGTGGACAATAAACTATATCTTGTCTTTTAAAAAATAGTGCTTATTTTCATTCTGTGAGAGAACGCTGAAAAAAAAATAGTGCTTTTATGATAGTGAACTTTTTAGTCCCCCTAATCTACATGTAAGATACCTGTGTTTAACTGTGTGGCATGATGACTTAGATGAGAATCAACACTCTTCATGAATAGGTTTGGGAGGGTCTTTACTTGGCAACATTATTTTTAGCTAAGGCCAGGGTAGAAGTCACAAAATCTATTCATTGTGGTAAAAAGCCTGATTCACTGAAGATGTTTACAAATTCAGTTTAATTTTGCTTCCACTAGATTGAATCTGTGAGGTCCTATTTTAAAATGAAAATGTCATATGGCTCCAATGAAAATCAATCAAATCAATAAGACTAA
The DNA here is from genome assembly GCF_009761245.1 of Sapajus apella. Classification (NCBI taxonomy): domain Eukaryota; kingdom Metazoa; phylum Chordata; class Mammalia; order Primates; family Cebidae; genus Sapajus; species Sapajus apella. The sequence goes on from NW_022436997.1 coordinate 14,398,323, forward strand.
GATCTATGTAATGAGTTATGGTGGCTTGAACCACACAGAAATCTGAGTAATGAAAGATGAAGACACAATTGTATGCATTCCTTCTAGTATGATACATTCATTGAATAAATGTGTCGACATGATTCTGTGCACTTAGAGATAGTTGGGCTTAACAAAATTCATGCTATCTAATCTTTCTCAGTTACTCTGAATTTGGCTTCCAGTAGTTAATAGGAGATTCTTCTTCACACTGTTTCAACTCACCCCATCTAGTCTGATGTCACCCTCAAAAAGGTCCAGTCCCAAACCTAAGAGTGAAGATAAAAATTCATGTTAGCAAATTGGATTCAAACTCTCTACTTAAGAGATGATGTAAAAAAAGTCCACAAACCTTCATTGATATCGAATATGTCCTGGTCCATTCCACCATCTATGTCTTTGATTAAAACAACAACAGCAAAAAAAAAAAAAAAAAAACAAAAAACAAAAACACATTGAACATCATGTTTATAAAAAGAGCAAATCTTTATCATTTATATAATCAGAACTAAGCAAGTCTCTTTTTGCCCTCAGGTGACTACTAGATTCTGACTCGACATACATTGATTAATTGATTGATTGAGTGATTAAGAATCTCCTATGAGCTAGGTTGGGGTCTAAAGAGGTTTTGTGTACGTATTCTGTCCTATCCATATTTCTGGAATGTCAGATGAATTCAGGAATAAGAAATTCATTGCTCAGTATATTATTAAGCTTAATTTGAAAGACTGGAAAACCAGATTAAATAGGAAACAAATGATTAAATTTGGTCAAATTAGCCCAATCTACTCATACATGTATATCACTTGCTAGTAGTATACCTTGGAACTTTCAAGCAAAATTTTTAAGTTAAACTTGAATTATTATTTTCAGTTGCAAAGGGATATATAATATAGCCAAATCTCTGAGTATGCAAGTGAATACTGAGTAGATTATATTATTAGGTCCCTCTGATTTGGCACAAAATAACAAAAATAGTAAAGTGAACACTGAGTAGATTGTATTATTAGGTCCATCTGATTTGACACAAAAAAACAAAAATAGTAATAACAAGCATTTATGGGATGTCTATGTGTCAGTCGCTGTTCTTGGCCTTTCCCATACCACCTTCTATTTTTCCGCTGGATATATGAATCCTGGAACATGGACAATAAAATATCCCTTCATAAACCAAAAGAATCCAGTGTTAGATCAAAGTTCAATGCAATTATGCATGAATTATGCATAAGTAATTATGTATGATGCTTAGCATTAAATATGTCCAAGGTTCTCTACAACCTAGAGCAAAACTCAAAATAGACTCACCAAAGTTTTCTGGAGTTGGCTGAGAAACAAACACATAAACAAAAGATATTATTATAATGCCCAAGAATGGCCTTCTTGGATTCAGTTTATATCTAACCATTTGTTGTTTATTTTGTCATTAATATCATGGATTACCTTCTGACATGTATTTAGGATTGCTAAATTGAAGTCTAAGATGACTTTTTGATCAAAAGGTCTTCTCATTTTATATGGAAAATGGAACAGCCTGTTAAATCAATTTGAAGGTGAAGGAAACAAGAAACCAACTTCAAAACTTGGGGGAGGAAGGTAGAACATAAGACTCTAGCTCTCAAATAAGTGCTCAGTTTACACATGATTTTCTAAAGCATTCATGGAGCAATGTTTGAAAAACCTAATAATTTATTCCCAATGTTGAAATAATATTGTAATTTTTTTTTTTTTTGAGATGGAGTTTCACTCTGTCACCCAGACTGGAGTGCAGTGGCACAATCTTGGCTCACTGCAACCTCCGCCTGCCAGGTTCAAGCAATTCTCCTGCCTCAGCCTCCTGAGTAGCTGGGACTACAGGCGCCTGCCATCATGCCCAGGTAATTTTTGTATTTTTAGTAGAGACAGGGTTTCACAATGTTGGCCAGGCTGGACTCGAACTCCTGACCTCATGATCAGCTCCCCTCAGCCTCCCAAAGTGCTGGGATTATAGGTGTGAGCTACCGTGCCCAGCAATAATTTATAATAATACGTTAAAAATAAATTTTATTCAAGACTCATTAATCAGGTTATTTTACTTTCATATGTCTCCCAGAATAATTCTGTCTTCAAAGACAATACCAAATATTTAAGAAAAAAACAATGGTTACATTTTGTGATTAATTTTTTTTCTGAAAATAGATTCTCCGCAAATGGTCAATGAAATTCAGACTACACGTCCAAAGGAGAAAAAAAAAAAAAAAAGAAGTAAACCTGAGAAACATCTTAGTGTAATTGAATAAAAAAGTTCATAGGACTGTCTGGGTTATGTTCCCAGTTCTACTAACTAAGAGTAATTCAGTTCACCTTCCAGGCACTCAGACTATCCATAAAATATGGTCAGTACGTGCTTTGCATGTGTATTGTGAGGGTTACAGGATATAATGTGAAAGAAAGCACATTGTAAGCTGTAATAAATTGTCACAAAAGTGTAAAGTACAATTTTATTCAAATACAGCTTACATATGTAAATACTAGAATCATTTGGAGTGTTTAATAAAACATGGGAATGAACTGGATGGCTGGGGTTACCATCATTTTTGACATTAACAAGTGTTTTGCATGTTTCACACTATAACAACACACAGGCACACACTCATAGAGGAATGCCAGTGCACCTACAGAACAAAGTTATCAAGGATTTATTCCTAATTACAGTTTAACATGTATTCATCAGTATCTCGTTTGCAATGCCCTAGTTCCTATTCATAGAATATCAGCCCAATATCATAATTGTTATTTTAAAATAACAACTGAAGATTTTCCACCAGCTGTTTGAAACTTCATTTAAAACATTGGGTTGGTTTGTGATACAAACTACATGATAGAAAAGATTAGTCTCAATTGATGAAGAAGTAGAAGAGAAATACCATGTTACAAAAACTTTGTAACTACTGAAGGTACCTGTGACACTCATTCATGTCTCAAGTTACTGCACAGCAATCTGCATTTCATTAAGCAGTAAAAATGGTATGATTTTCAAAATTCACATTTATAATCTTATCAAAAGAAAAATTGTTACACCATGTGAAACTCAAAGGAAAACATAACCTTATGGCAATGTCTCTACTCTGGTGCGGCTATTTGTCACTCCCTACACCCTATTCACCCCTACTCTCCAAAAAGAAATACTCATTTGAGATCAACATTTTGAGATGTATAAAAAGACCAAAAATTAACAAACAGTTGTTCTTTAACAATCAATATCAACTGTCCCAAAATTGTTTAATTCTTTTCTATACATTGTTTCCTTACCAAGCCAGAAATCACGAGAAGAGCATCCAAGAACAGAAACCAAGACAGATTCCATAAATCCATGTTGTAGCTTCCAGTTGCAAGTTGCTAACTATGACATGCAGGGTTGAACTGACTTTTTAAAAGGCAAACATTATAACTTATAGCCTTTGATCTCGATGATCCATATTGCAGGCCAGCTTGATGCTGTAGTAATACCTCTAATCAAGGGATGAAAGTCCAAAACCTTTAACACAGCTCTGCAGAGTCGATTTATTGGGTTGTTTCTGTTTCCCGTGTCAATAGTTAAGTGCCTGCCTGAAACTTGTTAATGAAATACATTCTGTAATGCATAGGTACTGGTCCCCAAGACTAGTAAACACCACTTGAGCAAAAAATATATATATCAAATTAATTTTTAATCCTAATCTTATGAAACTCCTCCTTGCTCATACAGCCCCATGCTGCTTTAATATATCCAGTTATGTCCACTGCTTTTTATCATTCATTCATTTAATAAAATTTTATTAAGTGCCTATAATTTATTGAATTATAAAATCCATTAATGTGCTAAAAGTCAGGCATACCCGTTATTCAGATATAAAATAGTAAGATAGCAATGTACCTCATTCCTAAAAATTCCCATCAAGCAAACACTGGTGGGACATGGGTCATAAAGGTAGGAATGGTCACTGATTTTCTAATAAAATAATGTTCCCAATCCATCTCTTAATTCTTTCTCACTTTTTCCTCCTTTTCTTGGGATAATTTCTCTTTAGAAACAACTTGCTCTCTCAGTTTCCATGGCTTCATATTCAACTTACTCATGATGCAGGATAATATTTTTCAAATCCTAATTTTTGGCCACAGTGGTTCAAGTCTGTAATTCTAGCATTTTGGTAGGTCGAGGCAGGTGGATCACCTGAGATCAGGAGTTCGAGACCAGCCTGGCCAACACAATGAAACCCCATCTCACCTACAAATACAAAAATTAGGTGGGCATGGTGGTGCATGTCTGTAATCCCAGCTACTCAGGAGGCTGGGGCAGGAGAATCACTTGAACCCAGAAGGCGGAGGTTGCAGTGAGCCAAGATCATACCACTGCACTCCGGCCCGGGGCAAAGGTTCCCCCAAAAAAAAAAAAAAAAAAAAAAAACCTGTTTTTTTTTTATTTTCCCCTTCCCCTCTCCAGCTTAGCCTTCACCCCATTTTGTGCTAATAGGAAAGCTATCAAGAAACGTGTAGCTATTAAGGTTAAGAAATAAAAAAAAGAGAGACATGTAGCATAGACAAGAGATTTGAGAGGTTGCTTCTAGAGTACAAGCCAGCCCTTCCAACCCTATGAGGATAGGATGAGGGTTAAAAGGAAAAATTGAAAACTGCAATTATAAATCAGCTCTTTACTTGATCCCTGAGATCCCCCAGATATATTATAGGATCCAAAATCAAATGGGCTTGTTTCTTCACTAGAGCTACAAGGAAGCAAAGGGACTCTACAGAATAAGGCACATCTTGGAAAGGGGAGAATAACTCCTGAGGCCAAAAGAAGCACAGAAGTATCAGAGAAAGCTATCATGACTGAAGGGCCATGTGGATAGGAATAAGGATGTCTCCATAGCAGGCTACACAGAATCACAAATAAGGACCAAACAGAGGGACTGCTGTTTCCGAGGATGCCTGTGAGGATAGATGACATCAGAGATCAGAAGGGATCTTCTCAATGTATTGGGACTATTAACTAAGGGTAGGCACAACCTAAGGATAAAAATGTGAATCCTGAATTGGCTGCAATTACGTTTTTGCCACCTATGTGAATGGGAACTTAAAACATCAATTATTATAACAGACAAATGGAACAGAGTAGAGAACCCAGAGAAACCAGGTGTCAAGAACTTACATTGGAGAAAGGACAGTCTCTTTAATAAATGGTGCTGAGAAACTGGATATCCATATATGGAAGAATAGAACTAGATCTCTGTGTTTCACCATATATAAAAATCAACCCCAAATGGATTAAAGATTTAAATGTAAGACCTGAAATTGTGAAACTATTCAAGGAAAACATTGTAGAAATGCTCTAGGACATTGTTCTGGGCAAAGGTTTTTTGGGGGTAAGACCTCAAAAACACAGGCAACAAAGCAAAAATAGACAAATGGGATTATATCAAGCCAAAACCTTCTACATAGCAAAGGAAACACTCAATGAAGTGAAGAAACAACTCACAGAATGGGAGAAAATGTTTGCAAACTATCCATCTGACAAGGGATTAATAACTAGGATATATAAAGAACTGAAACAACTCAATACCAAAAAACAAATATTCTGATTTTAAAATGACCAAAAGACCTGAACAGACATTTCTCAAAAAGTCATACAAATTGCCAATAGGTATATGAAAAAATGCTCAACACCACTAATCATCAGGGAAATGCAAATCAAAACCACAATGAGATATCATCTTACCTTAGTTAGAATGGTTATTACCAAAAGAACAAAAGATAACAAATTCTGGAAAGGATGTGGAGGAACAGGAAGGCTTGTACACTGTGAAAATGTAAAGTAATAGAGATATTATGGAACACAGTATAAAGATTCCTCAAAAAACTAAAAATAGGACTACCATATGATCCAGCAATCCTATTGCTGAGGATATATCCAAAAGAAGGGAAATCAGTACATTGAAGGGATATCTGCACTCCCATGTTTATTGCAGCATTATTTGCAATACCCAAGATATAGAATCAACCTAAGTATTTGTCAACACATGAATGGATAAAGAAAATGTGGTCTAGGCCGGGCGTGATGGCTCACGCCTGTAATCCAAGCACTTTGGAGGCCAAGGCGGGCGGATCACCTGAGGTCAAGAGTTCAGCCTGACCAAAATGGTGAAACCGTGTCTTTTAAAAAAATGTTAAAAAAAGTTAAAAAAAAGAAAAAAGAAAAAGAAAATGTGGTCCATATAAAATAAACAATGGAATATTATTCAGCCATAAAAAATAAATCTTGTCATTTTCAGCAACATAAATAGAGCTGGAGGTCATTAAGTGAAATAAGCCAGGAACAGAAAGACAAATATCAAATGTTCTTACATCTGGGAACTAAAAAAAATAAGATCTCATGGAAGTAGAAAGTAGATTGGTAGTTACCAGAGGCTAGGAAGGGAAGGGAAGGGGAGGAGAAGGAGATAAAAAGAAGTTGGTTAATGGGTACAAAAGTACAGTTCGATTTAAAAAATGTTTTAGTATTTGACAGTACAGTAGGTAAATTATAACTATTTATTATATATTTTTAAATAACAAGAAAAGATTACTTGAAATGTTTCCAACACAAAGAAAAGAGAAATGTTTGAACTGATGGATATCCTAATCACCCTGATTTGATTATTACACATTGTATACAGGTATCAAATCATCATATGTACCCCCAAAATATTAACAATTATATATCAGTAAAAATTTTAAAAGGAAAAGGAAAAAAAGTATGATTATGGAAAATAAAAACAGGCTGGGCACGATGGCTCAAGTATGTAATACCAGCACCAGCACTTTGGGAGGCCACAGCAGGGCGGATCACTTGAGGTCAAGAGTTCGAGACCAGCCTGGCCAACATGGTGAAACCTTGTCTCTACTAAAAATATAAAAATTGGCCAGGTGCAGTGGCTCACGCCTGTAATCCCAGCACTTTGGGAGGCCAAGAGGGTGGATCACGAGGTCGGGAGATCAAAAACATCCTGGCTAACACGGTGAAACCCTGTCTCTACTAAAAATACAAAAAATTACCCAGGTGTGGTGGCACATGCCTGTAATCTCAGCTACTTGGGAGGCTAAGGCAGGAGAATCACTTGAACCCGGGTTGCAGTGAGCCGAGATTGCACCACTGCACTCCAGCCTGGGTGACAGACCAAGACTCTGTCTCAAAAACAAAACAAAACAAAACAAAACAAAACAAATACACACACACACACACACACACACACACACACACACACACACACACACACACACACACATATATATAAAGGCCATGGTGGCAGGTGCCTATAATCCCAGCTACTCATGAGGCTAAGACAGGAGAATTGTTTGCACCTGGGAGGTGGAGGTTGCAGCGAGCTGAGATCCCACCATTGCACTCCAGACTGAGTGAAACTCCATCTCAAAAAAAAAAAAAGAAAGAGAGGAAAAGAAAGACACTCGGTTGTTTCTGTGAGCTAAGATTTGTAACTGAAACACCTTAGTGAATTGTCTGTGTTGATAAAGACAGTTCATATTTGAAGTTAGGAAAAGTGGAAGCTGGAAGAATAGGAAGCAATCCTTCCCAGGATGTTGGAGTCTGTTTTGAACCCTAATTACAGGACATGGGCAGAGCCTCACTAGGAATCTCATCAAAGTCATTGAAGCATGGCTGAAATCCAATTCCAAAACATTTATTTTGCCTACAATAAATAGGTACCTTTTACAGCTTGTTCTTTTCTGAGGTTGTCAATGAAGCTCTACTGTGGAAGCTACACTTGGCTAGTCTAACACACCTCCAGCTTCCATCACTTGTATTCTGCCCCTAGGAAGCCTTTACAAGCTTCATCGTGTCATTTGGAATCTGATCCCAGGAACCTGTCTCTGCCTTTGGTCATTGGTCCACCTCTGGTGTTCATTTCTCCCCAGGCAATATTATTAACAGGAAACCCAATACTGAGACGATAGGACTTATATACTGTTCTGAGATCCCCTGGCACCATCAGGAAAACATATTTCTCTCAGAAATGTGATTCTTAAAAAAGTTTTTGTAAATTATGTCATGAATTTCCCAATAGTAGCTCTTTATGAAATCTTGCAAACATTTCCCTAACATACTAGAAAGATACATATATTTGAATTTCAATTCAATTCAATTCAATTCAATTGGAGCTCAGCCAACTAAGGGGCAGAAGGGCTCATTAGACATCTTCCCAAAACATCTGCATTGCCTGGTATTGAGTAGACTAAATCACATATTTTACACAGATCTTCCAAATCCCTACTGTAAATTACCATCTTTTACCCCGTTTTTCAAAATTGTAGTATGTTACTATATTAGTCAATGTTTGCCAAAGAAACAGAACCAATAAGATGTGTGTATAGATTGGATTGGCTCAGATGATTATGGAGGCTGGTAAGTCCAAAATCTGCAGAGTAGGCCAGCAAGTTAAAGACCCAGGCAGGAGTTGATGTTGCAGCTACAGTACCATGGCAGTTTGCTTCTTTCTCTAGAGACCTAGAGGAAGAAAATGAAACTCTTTTCTCTCTTAAGGCTTTCAACCAATTGGATGAGCCCTACCCACATTTGGTTGGAGAGTAATCTAAACATTAATCTCATCATTAGAAAAAAAAATACCTTCACAATTATGTTTAAACTGGTGTTTGACCAAACATCTGGGTAGCATAGCCTAGCCAAGTTGACATAAAATTAACCATCACAGTTACCTTTTCTTGCTTCTTTTCTTGTGTTTCCCAAGGATTGGATTGTGTGTACCTGACATTAACTTGGTTTAAAAAGCCATTCATGGGATTTCCAGTTTCCAGTCTGGCATGTAAGAAGTCACCACTCTGCCGTGACAATAAGTAAAAATGTGAACAAGCTGAAAAATCACCAATTCTTCTTAGACTTATAAAAGAAGTTAGGTTAGAGGACAAACTGCTGCTGCTAAATTGGGAGAGACCAACAGGTGAATACACAACAGAATCACAACAGAGCAGAAACTGCCGTAGGCAACCATCACTGGGTTAAGGAAACCTGACTATAACTGACAAGTTCCTGGAGGGTCAATGTGGAGAAATCTGAGTGATAAAAACTCCAGGGGGAGCTGTCATGGGGAAGGGTTGGACGGCATGCTTTTCCAAGTTTTACCTCCAGGAGCTGCATCAGGTCTTCACAGTGAACAGCAGAGAAAAATTCCCTCATGATTACATCAAGGGCAGAGGAAAGAAACTATTTTGAAAACCATAAAAGCACTATGTTCTTCTTAACAAGGAGAACATAGTTAACCACAGCCTCACCTGCTGGGGTTTTATCAGCGCCTAACTGAGCTGAGGGAAGGAAAACACCCAATTCCATCTGACTCTACCCTTACATGTGGTGGAACTACCCAACTCCAGTCCACTGTAGCCATCCTGACCCACCTATGGGGGTGGGGTAGGAGGTCTGAGAAGCACATGTGGAGTTCACGGTCCAGAGGCACATGCTTACTAAAACACTGAGACCTAATCATAAGGGTATAGAGTACTCCCCCTCCCCCCACACCTTACCAACACATTAATAAAGACCTAGTTACAGCAATTCCTTTTACCTGGTACATTATGTCCAGCTATCAAGAAAAAAATATATACAAGACATGCTAAAAACCACAAACACAGTATGAAGAGACAAAGCAACAGAACAAGACTCAGATATGGCAGAGATGTTGAAATTATCAGACCAGAAATGTAAAACAACTATGATTGATATACTAAGGGTTCTAACAGGTAAAGTAGACAGCATGCAAGGGGACATGGGTAATATAAGCAGAGAGATGGAAATTCTAAGAAAGAACCAAAAAGAAATGCTAGAAATAAAAAACACTGTAACAGAAATGAAGAATCCCTTTGAGAGATTTATTAGTAGACTGGACACAGCTGAAAGCAATTTCACAACTGGAGGATATCTCAATAGAAACCTCCAAAACTGAAAAGCAGAGAGGAAAAAAAAGACTGAGGGAAAAAACAAAAAAAAACAAAAAAAAACAAAAACAGAATAATCCAAGAACCATGGGCCAACTACAAAAGATGTAACATACACATAATGAGAACACCAGAGGAGAAGAAAAAGAGAAATGAACAGAAGAAATATGTGCATCAGTGACTCATAATTTCCCCCCAAGTTAGTGTCAAAGATCATCCAGGAAGCTCGGAGAATGCCAAGCAGAATAAATGCCAAAAATCTACACCCAAACATATCATTTTCAAACAAGAGATAATCAAAGTTAATAAAAAAAAAAAATCCTGAAAGAAGACAGAGGGAAAAGAACATCTTACCTGTATAGAAACAAAGATAAGGATTACATCAGAATTCTCAGAAATTATGCAAGCAGAGAGAGAGAGTGAAGAAATATTTATAAGTGTTCAGAGAAAACAAAAATACTAGCCAAGAATTCTTTACCTTAGGAAATTATCCTTCAAAAGTGAAGGAGAAATAAAACCTTTCTTGAACAAACAAAGATTGGTAAGATTTTTTGCCACTAAACCTGCCTTGCAAGAAATGTTAAAATTTCTTTAGAAAGAAAATAATATAGATCAGAAACTCAGATCTACATAAAGAAAGGAACAGCAAGGGAGAAAAACCTTTTATTTTACATATTCTTAATTGATCTAATAGATAACAGTTTGCTCAAAAAATATTATAACAATGCATTTGATTTTATATGCACATATATATGTCTATATATGTTTTTCTATAAGTGAAATGAATAACAGCAATGATATAAGGATCGGAAGGAGGAACTGAGATTATTTTGTTATTATAAGGTGCTCACACTGCCCATGAAGTCATATACTTTTATTTGAAAGCAGAGTTGGATTAGTTGTAAATGTATACTGCACACTGTAGGACTCCACTAAAAAGGTTTATAAGGCAGTATAACTGATATACTAAGAAATGAAAGAAAATCAAATCATATAAAATGCTCAAAAAAAGCCACAAAAGGCAGAAAAGAGTGAAAGACAAAAATAGAAATATAGAAAACGGCAACAAACAGAAAATAGTAACAAATATGGTAGATATTAATCCAAACATATAATCACTTAAAACATCAATGGCAAGGTGCAGTGGCTCATGCCTGTAATCCCAGCACTTTGGGAGGCCAAGGCAGGTGGATCACAAGGCCAGGATATCAAGACCATCCTGGCTAACATGGTGAAATCTCATCTCTACTAAAAATACAAAACACTAGCCGGGTGTGGTGGTACGCACCTGTATCCCAGCTACTCGGAGGCTAAGGCAGGAAAATCACTTGAACCTAGGAAGTGGAGGTTGCAGTGAGCCAAGATCACACCACTACACTCCAGCCTGGGTGACAGTGCAAGACTCCATCTCAAAAAAAAAAAAAAAAAAAATGGCCTAAATGCACCAATTAAAAAACACAGATCATCCCAGTAGATCAAAAAACAAGACCCACCTATATGTTGTCTATAAGAAATCACCTTTTTTTTTTTTTTTTTCTGAGACAGGGTCTTATTCTGTCACCCAGGCCAAAGTGCAGTGGCATGATCACAGCTCACTTTAGCCTCAAACTTTTGGACTCAAGTAATCCTCCTGCCTCAGCCTCCCAAGTAGCTGGGATTACAGGCATGCGCCACCACACCCAGCTAATTTTTTATTTTTTGTATAGACAGGGTCTCACTATGTTGCCTTGGCTGGTCTCCATCTGCTGGGTTCATGCAATCCCCACCCTCGGCCTTGCAAAGTGCTGGGATTACAGGTATGAGATACTGCATCTGGCCAAGAAACCCACTTTAAATATAAAGACATAAAAAGATGCAAAGGGATGAAGTGTGTCAAACCCAACCATGTAGGAAAAGAACTATACACCACAAACAAGTGGGATTTACCCAGATATGCAAGGCTGGTTCAACATTCAAAAAACTCTTGCAAAAACTCTTGAAACTTAACAATAAGAAAACAACAACCAATTAAAATATGATCCAAAGACCTTAACAGATACCTCACCAAAGAAGATATACGGATGGTGAAGGAGCATATAAAAAGATGCCCTGCATCATATGCCATCCAGGAAATGAAAATCAAAACAATAACGAGATACCATCACAAACCTAATTAGAGTGGCCGAAATCCAAAACACTGAAAACACCAAATGCTGGTGAGGATGTGGAGCAACAAGAACTCTCATTTTTTCCTGGTAGGAAAGCAAAATGGTACACCCACTTTGGAAGACAGTTTGGCAGTTTTTACAAAACTAAACATAGCCTTATTATGCTCTGGTTTCTTGTCAGAGCATATACATCTTTCACCTCTCAAATATATCCTTACCATATGATTCAGCATTTGTGTTCCTTGGTATCTACCCAAAGGAGTTGGAAACTTATGGCCACACAAAAACCTGCACATGAATGATTATAGCAGCTTTATTCCTAATTGCCAAAACTTAGAAGTGACAAATATATACTTCAGTAGGTGAGTGGATAAATAAACTGTGTCACCTCCAAACAATGGAATGTTATTCTGCACTAAAAAGTAATGAGCTAGCAGGCTATGAAAAGCCATGGAGGAAACTTAAGTGTATATTTCTAAGTGAAAGAAGCCAATCTGAAAAGGCTACACACTGTGTGATTCCAACTACATCACATCCGGAAAAGGCTAAATTAAGAAAACAGTGACAAGTTCAGTGATTGCCAAGGAATAAAGAACAGGAAGGAATGAATAGGCAGAGCATAAAAGATTTTTAGAAGAGTGAAACTATTCTGTACATTACAGTTGTGAATACATGTCTGTATACATTTGTCAAAATAAAATTTACAGAACCAAGAGTGAACCCTAATGTAAATTATGAACTCTGGGTGAGAAAGATGTGTCAATGTAGGTTCCAAATGTACCACACTTGTTGGGGATGTTGATATGGGGAAGCCATGCATGTGTTGGAGGAGAGGGTATATGAGATATTTCTGTACCCTCTGCCTAACTTTGCCATGAACCTAAAATAAAATCTCTAAAAAATAAAGTCCAAGAAAAAAATTAATCTAAGAAACAAAAGCCATTCAATATTTTAACAAAAACACGTAAGCTGAGTGTATCACGTGTACATGTTATAGACCCCTGATATAGGATCACCAACATTCAATTAATCAAGTTTAACCACTAGCAGGTGGCATCTTCTGTGTACCCAACACTGTGTGCATCATCTTGCTTCTGCTCTACTGCGCTGACTTTTTGTTTTGTTTTGGCTTACAGTGTGTGCCTTCTGAGGAAACTACTAGAATGACAAACATTTCCCAAAGGATGTAAATGACACTATCTGAGTGCAACAACAGAAAGAGGCCAAAAAGTAAACAGGGCCACACCCTCAGTACAAGACTACGCTGTTGCCTTGGAGACTCCACTACAGCGTGTTCTTGAAGCAGGAGGAGGTCAGTGGCACTGTTTAAGCATTCGCTGTACCTCGAAGTAGAAAATATCCTGCACAAAAGCACACACAAAAAAAGAAAAGGTGAATGAAGAATGGTTTTCTTTCTTCCTTCTCTGGGCTTCAGCTTTTAACTCAGTAACACTCAACCTGGGCCACTTTAACTACAAAAATTATTAGGAAAGAAAAGAATGAATGTACAGTTCATTTTACTGTAGTCTAAGTGAATAGAAAATTTTCCTAAACATTCAGCTCTACGGGTTTGGCTTCTGTTCCTTCCTCTCATTTGTGCACTCCTCTGTCATAGCCAATAACTTATAGTGACAGTCCCCAAACTTTTCTGACTTGACAGCCCTTTTCATTCTAAAAAATAGCTGAATAATAAAATAAAATAAATTTTAGTTTGAGTTTAAATTTTATTACCTATTTACAACAATATTGACCTCATTTGAAATTAAAACACAAAAATTTTAAATATTTATGAATTCATTAAAAAGCAATTATACTCCTATGATACATTAACATATATAGCAAATCAGTGAAAAATGGACTACATATTCAAAAACAAAAATAATGAGGATGGCATTGTTTTACACTTTTGTAAATCTCTTAATATCTGACTTAATTGAAGACAAATAGATTCTCACAGCTGCTTCTGCATTCAATCCATTGCAACATGGTGGCATGATTAAAGTATATGAAAATGTAAATGACACTACCTGCAGTGCAACAACAAAAAGAGACCAAAAAGTAAACAGGGTCAATACACTTAGTACAAGACTATGCTGTTGTGTTGGAGACTCCACTACAAGGTGTTCCTAAAGTGGGAGGGGGTCAATGGCATTGTTTAAGCATTTGCTGTACCTTGCAGTAGAAAATATCCTGCAAGGGGCGGGGTGTAGGACAAAAAGTAAAAAGGAAAAGAAAAGAAAAGAAAACATCCTGCACAAAAGCAAAAAAAAAGCTTGTCACACATCCTTGGGTAGATGGGTAAATGGATGAGAGCATCTCCCGTCCTGTGCTCAGTTGGACTTCAAAGAGAATGTAGTTGAAAAAGGGAGGAATACTTTAGTAGCCTTTTAGATAATTGTGGCTGTTCTACTTAAGTACTACACCCAAATTCAACAAGCTGTAGTTTCTTAAACTACATCAATGAACTTTCCATATTCTGTTATATTTAAGTTTATTTCTTATGCTGTTAAATTCAAATCTATTGGTCTACCTACATTTGAATGGATCCTTTACCTATGCATGATTTTCTAACATTATTCATCTTTTAGAAAATCTGGGTTCACTGAATTATGCAGATCTTCCAAATGTTGACACATTTAGTTATACTTTATCAGATAAATCACTTTGTTACTATCACCATCAATCTCATCAGAAAACTTTAGAAGTATCTGGGAAACTGTCAAGTTCACAGTAGCAGATACAAGTTTTCCAAAATTCCAACTTTCTCTTGAAAGCTTAATTTTTATCATTGCCAATAAATACCATCAATTGATTTCCTTGATGTTTTAGGCTCACATAAACATCAAGGAAATGAGAGCCATAGCCTTGTGCACTGTGCTAGATAATGGGGACATAGAAACAATTGGCATGATCCCTGCTCTTAAGGGGCACAAGCATTTAATTAGACTGTGAAGGCTTCGTCTGATCAGCTATAAGAAAGGTATCCACAAAATACCAAGATCAAGCAGTGAAATACTTGCTCATAGTCTATATCTGGACCTCCGAAGCCAATTTAAAAGGGAAGATGGACTCTTGGGTCAGTCCAAGCAGAGAAGAGAACAGAGAGCCTGGTTTTGGCACGGTTTACTGAGTCACCAAAGGGCCTGATGGGCTGAGTGGGAGAGAGGGAGCCACACCATTCTAAACTGCAAACTGTGCACTTGGATGGGGAAGCGGGTCAAGGTGAGAGTGTCACGAGTACTGGGTTTTCAGATCCTCACCATGGTGGTGAGAAGAAGCTGCTTCCCCTACATGTACACTGTGGCAACCCTAGGATCTATGACAATACTCAGCTGTTCAATGACTGAGGACTTCTGCTTTGACAGCTGCTGCTGCATGTGCTGGGCCTTGGTTGTTGACTTTGCTCCATGTGGCCAGAAGGGCCAGGTGAGCATGGAGTGGGTGAGATGTGACTCACTGAAGGTTTTGGTTAGAATAAAAGGGAAAGAAAAACATTTGCTTTCCAGTTCAAATGTCTTAATTTAAGCCACAGATAAGTGTTTCCATGGAGTCAGCTACCAGGTGAGAGTTCTGAAGGGGGATGCCAGGGCCCACAACACAAAAGAACACCATAGCACAGAAGCAGAATATTAAGTTATCATTTTTTAATGACAAAACAAACAGGAAGTGCAAGCTGCTGTTCTATCTTCATCTGAGAGAGGAAAGAGGAAAAACAGAGATATACTGAACAATATTGAAAATCATGATCACACTTACATGTGGGATAGGCAATTTTACCAGCAGTATTAGACATTCCAGGTCTGAGGACCAGAAGCCAAGAATAACCACCTGTTTTCACAAATTGGCCCAAAAACTGCGTATGCAATGAGTTGATTTGCTTCGGTTATGCTAGAAACATCTGAGGATGGCTTTATCGTACTCAATCCTTTGCACTAATGTAGATATTTCTCACTATGAGGTTATGAACAAGGGGAAAATTTGAAAAGAGAGGTAAGTTACACTTTCATACCTTTATGGCATGGGATCATTACTGGATGGATGGATGGATGGATGGATGGGTAAATGGTTGGATGGATAGATAGATGGATGGATGGATGGGAAGGTGGGTTAGTGGGTGGTTTAGTGTGAAGTAAGAACTTTAGAGTACATAAATTTTAGAATAAAATTAAAAGCTTCCAAGGTAGGGTGCCTCAGGGGAGATTTGTGGGGGCCATTTGGTGAGAATAGGAGGCACACTTGAGAGTCATAATGTTGGCCTTGAAGAGGAGATTAGAAATCCTGCGTAAATGTCTAATACTCTATCAGCAAAGTCACTTACTTTCTGTTCCACTGGTACTACATCAGGAGAATTCAAGACAGTGTTTCTGGGGGCTGAGAGATCCATAGACTCTGCTTCAGAATCTCAGCCTTGAGAGTCGTGTGGTAGCTATAATTCTCTCACCATATTAAGTCACTATAGTGGGGACATTCTTCACCTCCGTTGATTTTAATTTGGGTCCCACAGCCATAGACAGAAATCACAGGTTCTGAGAATCAAATAGAAAAAAAAAAATTCACCTTAATTTCATTAGCTTGTAATTAAAATGTAACATTTCTCTCCATTGTGAAAATAGACATCTATGTCCTTACCACCCTGAATCCACCCAATCTTATTTGATTTCAGAAGCTAAGAAGGGTCAGTCCCAGTTAGTATTTGAATGAGAGCCAGCCTGGGAATAGTGGGTGCTGTAGGCTTCAAAAATAGCTAGCTAGCTAGATGGATGGATGGATAGATAGATAGATATACATACATACATACATACATAGAAAATAGAGAAAGAGAGAGATGACAGTTTTAAAAAGAAAATAGGCAACAAGTTATATTCATGGTTTAAGTACCTGTCACTTTGTCATCAGTAGAAATATCAAATATTTTCATATCAGACTACACTAAGGTCCTGTATCTCAAAATACTGTTTATACTCACTGCTACTTTGAAATTACCATAGTTCTTAGGCCCACAGCTAGATCTTATCATTTAATAGCTTAAAAAAGAAATGTGTGTATTACTGTGTCACAAATTTATTCTTTTTGCTAACAGTATTTCAATAAGAATTGATTTCCTCTGTAATCCTATGTATATTTTATTTGCACATTTAAAACACTATTCTGAGAAGGGATCCATGAGCTTCATTAGACTAATAAGTCCATGGCTCAAAAATGTTAGAATGGGAGCTGTCTCTTTCAATTGTCCCCGCTGTCCCTGCATAGACATTGCACTGAATTCTCATGAAGGGACAGGCAGTTTTTTAATGACATTTCCAGGAAGCAGCCCAAACCATCAAGTCAGAGGACTGTCAGCAAGCTGTTTTATCCATTAGGAACCATAGAAACAGGGCCTAGGGCCAATGAGCTCGAACAATGCTGTCTACAAACATGCTCGAGACAGACCTAGGGGAAAAATTATTTGCTCCTAACTAAGAAAGCTACAGATGTGAAATCAATAAATGTCTAATTAAACATTCTACCAAATGATATGTCAAACTCATCTGTCATTAAATTTAATATTTGTAAATATTTTTGCACTTTAAAAAATGACATATCGGATTTTCTCACTTTGTAAGAAGTCAACATGATTATGAAGAAAGACTGTAAAAGAGTAAAAGTTACTCATAGCCAAATATTTTCAAGGGCAGAATTATAAAAATATGTCCAATATTATCGGAAGAAGAACCTATTTATGTGATGTAGAATGTCTGCATTTTAATGTTTGGCAAGGTGTGAGGTGGGCTCCAAAACAAGACAGGGAAGGGGGTTAGGTCTTCTCAGGTCTCAAAATCATGCTGACTAGAAATTGTGACTTGTCTCTTGGGCGGGCCCAGTGGCTCGCGCCTGTAATCCCGGCACTTTGAGAGGCTGAGGCAGATGGATCACCTGAGGGTAAGGAGTTCAAGACCAGCCTGATCAACATGGAAAAACCCCATCTCTACTAAAAATACAAAAAAATTAGCCAGGCATGGTGATGCATGCCTGTGATCCCAGCTACTCCAGAGGCTGAGGCAGGAGAATCACTTGAACCCAGGAGGCAGAGGTTTCGGTGAACTGAGTGCCATTTCACTCCAGACTGGGCAACAAGAGTGAAACTCCATCTCAAAAAAAAAAAAAAAAAAAAAAAAAAGTTGTGACTTGTCCTCTTGACTCCTGTGAAGAGCACTGTCTCAGAGTTTAGGCCTTGGGAAGATTTCCAGCATTGACATACCTTTCCCCTTCCTCTCATGGGCTTCCCAATCCTCCCGCTGCCATCCGGAAGCCCTCATTTTCAGCCTCACTGCCCCTCCCAGGGCACTTCACTCTGAGAAAAGAAGCAGCAGTTGAGTGAAAAAAAGTCAGGCATGGTGGCTTGCTCCTGTAATCCTAGCACTTTGGGAAGCCAAGATGGGAAGATCGCTTAAGCCCAGGAGTTCAAGACCAGTCTGGAGAACATAGTGAGAACGTAGTGTCTACCTATCAAAAATTAAAAGAAGAAAAAACATTTGAAAAGTATTTGAAATATGATTCATTTATTTAAAGGTACCAAAGAAGACAGGGAAAAATCAGAATGTTAATATTCTTCGTCACACTGAGACTAACATGTAAGATTTGTGTAAACTAAATTGTCCCAAGCCTGGACTTGGAAAAAACCTCTTCCTGGGAAGAAAGTAGCATTTCTGATAAAACTCATGAGCCATTTTCTAAGGAGTTGTTTGTTTGTTTGAGGCTGAGTCTCACTCTGTCACCAAGGCTGGGGTGCAGTTGTGCGATCTTGGCTCACTGCAACCTGTGCCTCCCAGATTCATGTGATTCTCCTGCCTCCATGTCTGGAGTAGCTGGGATTGTAGGCACCTGCCACCACGCTCCGGTTTTTTGTTTGTTTGGTTTTTGGGGTTTTTTTTTTGTATTTTTAGTAGAGATAGGGTTTCACCATGTTGGTCAGGCTGGTCTCAAACTCCTGACGGATGATCCACCCACCTCAGCCTCCCAAAGTGCTGGGGTTATGGGTGTGAGCCACTCCCATCAATGCCCAGCAGAGAAATGTTGAGAGACGAGGGGGCAGAGTGGTCAGGAACCAGCCATGTCAGCCAAGGATGCCATTCTAAAAAGGCTTGAACTTGATCCTAAAAAAGATGGGAAACCTCTGCAGTTTTTAAGTAGGAAACTGTCTTGATCAGGTGTTCCTTTTAGGTTGATTACTTTGCTGTCTGTTTAGCTAATGGATTCCAAAGGTTAAGATAATGACAATGATATGGTTCCGCTGTGTCCCCACCCACATCTTATCTTGAATTGTAGTTCACATAATCCCCAGCTGTTGTAGGGGAAACAGGTGGAGATAATTGAATCATGGTGGGCAGCTTCCCCCATCCTGTTCCTGTCATAGTGAATGAGTTCTCGCAAGAGCTGATGGTTTTATAAGGGGCTTCCCCCTTCACTAGGTACTCATTTCTCTCTCCTGCTGCCAGGTAGAAAAGGAAGTGTTTGCTTCCCTTTCTGCTGTGATGGTAAGTTTCCTGTGGCCTCCCAAGCCCTCTGGAACTGTGAGTCAATTAAACGTCTTTCCTTTACAGGTTGCCCAGTCTTGGGCAGTTCCTTATAGCAGCATGATACAGATGGGATGCAGAGAGATAGTTTAGGATAGAATTACATGAGAAGGAGGTTCTCCAGAAATATCTAGGAATAGGAGCCAAATTGTAAACGTTTAAGGGAGGAATTGATGGAAAGAAAAGAGAGTTGTCAGCACTGTCCTCAAGATTTAGGATTTGGGTGGTGAGAGAAAGGAGAAAGGTAGGGTAGTAACTAAGGGACCAGCAGCTTCTAACAACGCTTAGACCCAGCCTTGGCCGTGCTGGCGGCAAAGCAGGAGCCAGTGGAGACAGGGGAGAGGAGAAGACGAAAGGGAGGTCTGGGGAGGGTAGGGACGAGTGGAGCAGGGAAGGGGCGGGGCACAGCCCAAGATCCATCTATTTGACTTAACAAAAAGGTGAAAGAGGCTAACTTGGGGAATAGGCTAGTGCTATGCACCACACAGGCCTCATACTCAGCCCTTATGTTCTTGTCTTTACCAGTTCCTGGAAGCTGATTCTAAAAGGGTAATATGCCTAATAAAAAGGACAAATCAACTTATTGCTCTAGAAAGCTCATAATTTTCCATTCAACTTATTTCCTGTAACTGTTTTCTGCGGGTGGTGTTCTCAGTCCTGGGGATGAGGCAGTAAACTAAACAGATAAATCTCCTGCCCTCATGGAGTTTACACTGCCATGAAAGAGAAGACAATTACCAATTAGTTACCATGGAACACAACGTCAGGGAGTCCTAAGTGCAGGGAAGAAATAGAACTCAAGGAAAGGAGGTAGAGAGGCTGAGGCGGGTAAGAACCTCCAGTCAGATGACATTTTTCTTAGATCAGAAAAGCATAATTTAGTCAATGGTGGGCACAGTAATCAAAGTTCCAGGTTTGGCCTCACGTCTACCTGAGACATGACTTCTATTCGTACATCCCTCTTAAATGTTTCTTTCTGGGAGAAAAAAAAAAAAAAAAAAAAAAACCTTTCAGGATTAGAAATCCTATAAAACACAACCTTCTAAGAAAATAAGTAAATAAAAGAAATCCAGGCTAGTTATCAATTATACAGTGGCATTTCCCAACTAAAGATTTATTTGGGCCTCAAATCAACCTTCCCTTAATCACAAATATGACTTGTTTTATTATAAACTACTACTTAATATTTATTTCTGGTTCCAAAACCAGAATTTTGGAGAACTGGAGGATACAGTTTGTATCATAATATTTCAATTTCTGAGACGTTTCCATGGAAAACAATGGGGAAAAACCAAGAAAAGCCTCAAACGAATAGCTGGAATGTCTAAAATGTTTTAAATGTGTTTGTAATGTAATTGTTGATCAAACACGGTGCTGTGCATCTTCAAGTGCTGAGCACTGATCTGGGCACCAAGGGTAAGAGTTTTTAACAGCCCTGTCCCTTAAGATCCCACTGCCAGCCTTGGCACAGGGCTCACATCTGTAATCCCAGCACTTTGGGAGGCCAAGGTAGGCAGGTCACTTGAGGTCAGGAGT